>NC_022009.1:92662702-92712671 GCF_000317375.1 Microtus ochrogaster | reverse complement strand
ATAATAAAATAAAAAATTATGTATTGTGAGCTGCCTATCATGGGTAATGGGAATCAAACTGTGGTTTCTGTGTAATTAATTAGCGCATGCTCTTAACCCCTGAGCCATCTCTTCAACCCCTTGATGTCCCTTTCTGTATTTCACAGTTAACACACGATGTCTTTGGACCTTCTTAAAGACTGTTCTGAACACCTCCTGTGCTCAACCATCAGACAATCATACTCCTGTGTTTGAAACCCAAACATTTCAGAAAGCAGTAAACAGGGCGCTCTGGGGTGATTGTAGAGACACAAATGACATTCTCCCCAACGTGGACATTAGCACCACATCATCAACCAGCCAAGCTGACTGACTTAACAAGCAGCCCCCTAGCCCATCACCAGGAAAGAACGCAACCTCTGTATGTTAAGAGATTTGGCTGTGTCCGGAGGGAATGGGACCACAGAAAGAACTCATGAATGTGTTCAGTGGAAGATGGTCTCTTTGGTACACTGTCCCCTTCAAATGTGTGCTTGGGCCTGTCGGGGGTATATGGCATCCTTTCTCAGTATAGCTGTTTTGACTTCAGAGACATCATGTTACTTTTCCCTTAAACGTGCCTCTCATCCTTTCCCTTTTCAAATTTTTCGTTCTGTTTCCTATAGAGGATTAGAGCTTCATTCTCCAACTCTATCGCTGTCTTGCCACTATAATCCCAGGGTCTTTCAACCTGCCACTTCCAATAAGGCTGGAGAAGGAAGGTACCCCAAGAGCCAGTTGGCTACATCTCATATCCTTAAGAAAAACTACATCTGCTTTTTGGATTAAGCTGCGCTTATGAAACCATGCCTATTTCGTTGACAGGGAAGGGAAAAGCATAATTTACATGTTTCAGTTATTCTTGCTTTAGTAGACTTCAGGGCTTTAATTCATTCTTCATTTACCCTTGGAAAAAATACTAAGGATTTGGAACTGAGAGCTGCTTGCCAGTTGTTTTCTCCCAGACTGGCCAAGAGACCTTTGCCAGCATTATAGCCCTGAGTGCCAGCGTCTCTTAGAACCCCTGTGTGTGCCCTTCACGCTTGACCTACTGATGTGAAATTAGTTTCAATAAACACCCACTAGGACTGTGAGTTGATTTAGAAAGACTTTGCGGAAAGACCTTTTTTCCTGTGAACTGTTTGGTGCTGATATTATGACAAAAATATGAAGAATTTTAGTGCATGGCCTTTGACCCAAAATAGCCTCAAGCTGCATCATAGAAGGGGGAAGAGTATGGGTAATAAAATGTTTAAAAGAATATGAAGAATTGAGCATTCAGTCACTGCTTCTGAGGATTCCCAGCTCTATCATGGGAGACAGAGATAGGCAAAGAGATCTTGTAAAAACATTGACATAATTATGGAATAATATCAGGGGACCTGTGTGTAAAAGCCCATAGGACCTCACCACAAAAGAGTTAAGGGGATGGTGTGTAGCTGAACTGATCAGGTGAGCCATGACTTCCCAGTTCCAACTCGTGGGTGCACTACAGTGGCACAAAGATCATCTAAAGGAGTGTCTTTCTTTTCCATTCTGTTTATTTTATTTATGTGTATTTTGCGGGGGGTGTAGGGTGCACCTGTGATGTAATGACCTTAGAGACCAGGGGAGGGCATTGAACCCCTTAGAGCTGGAGCCACAAGTGGTTGAGGGATGGGAGCTGGACCCATGTCCTCTGCTCATACAGCCTTTTCTCCAGCCAGAAGAGTGGCTTTCATAAACTAGCAAACAATTCACTGCTACAAACACGCCATCACAGAGAGGAATACATTTTATTACTTGTAATGACTTGATGTACTATACAATTATTTAATAATTTAGGAAGTGTTTAAAATTTTACAAAATTGCTGCTTTTAATAAGCAAAACAGATTTCCATTGCCATAAAATCCCCCAAGTACAGCTCCTGTTTGCTTGGTGAATATTTAAAGCTGGGCCTCATGAAAGTTTTATTCCAAGTGCTTTAGGTCCTGGGGTTCTGATGACACAAAGCCCTCACTGTTTCTAAACATCTTCATTTTCTTTAATTATGAGCTTCAGAATCAAAACAACAGAGTTGGCTATGCCAAAGAGACACAACACTCTCTAAGATAGAAAGTTTCTTATGTAAGTCAAATGATAGCTCAAGAGTCTGATTGTAAATCACACTCAAGAACTGCACCCGTTATACTGGAGCAATTGTGCAATGGTTAAAAGTACCGGCTGCTCTCATGGAGGACCCGAGTACAGTTCCCAGCACTCAGGTTGGGCAGCTCACAAATGCCCGCAATTCCAGCTTCAGAAACCCAATGCCCTCTTCGAGCCTCTAAAGTCACCCACACATGTGGCATGTACATGCACACACACACACACACACACACACACACACACACACACAAATAAAATTAAGAGAAATGATCATTTTAAAATCTTAAAACTGTACACGATTCCAAAAATGTTTATCCCAGTTTCATTCAAATTTTCATTTTTATCAGAAAAGACAGCAAATTCAGGACAATGGAAATAAATGGGAATGTTATGAATCTTTTTAAATGTGGAAAATCAACTTTATTTGGATCTGGTTTTGTAAGGTCATCATAGAATTTCAGTTTTATGATTTACTTAGTAAATCATAAACCAAGGAGAAATAAGAGTGTGCGTGTTTATTACATTTTTCTACAGATAATAATATCTAGTTCTTTTTGTTGTTCTTTGCTTTACTATGAAGCTAGTTCTTGACAATCTTACAAAATCATTTAAATTTTCTGAGTTAATGGAATTTATTGTATTAGATGGTTAGTTTGATGTTGTATGCTCAAGAATTAAGAGTGTAAATAGATATACTAAAATTTCTTTTCCAAAAGTAACAAAAATCATTCAGTGTGTTGACAAGAACTTGTTATCTTAGCCCCAAGGAGCTGAAACAGGATTGCTGCACCTTTGAGGCCCACCCGGGCTTCACATGGTGGCCCTAAAACAATAATAATGTAATATTTACAGAGCATGCCCTATATTTTGAGAAACAGCAGGATGTGCCAGGAATTAGATACTTAATAAATCATCTTTTTAAAAATAGGCAGTAAACAAATCAAGAAAAAATCAAAAGGAAACAAAAAGTACAAAAAACAATCTAAAAAACTTGAGGGTGTTCTTAATTTCAATATCATAAAGAAAACATTCTTGCGAAGCCCTGAAAGCAATGTCTAACAGAGGCAGAGTTTCCTTAAGTCTCCTTGTAAATAATGAATTCAAATTAGAAGCGGCATGACCTGAATCCTGCACTGAAACATAGTAGGAGACGGAGGGTTTCCTTTAACATTGAAACCTTTCTCCTTCAGTAAGTGCCAAGCTTCTGCTAAAAATACCGTCACACCTCCTGCTGGCTGCCACAGTGTTTCCTTAGAGACATTTGCTAAATGATTTTTGCTTCAGTAATTAATGTGTTGGGGGCAGGGCCAGCGGAGAGAAGCAGGGATGGATGGGAGAATGGATATGCCCAAGATATACTACGTTCATGTCAGAGGGTCTCAAAATATAAATATAAATAAAAATCACAATAAGTAAATAAATAAAAATCAAGCTAAATAGATATTTCTGAAAACATATTTTGTGAAAGAAAATAGTTTAGGAGAAATCTCTTGATGTTTTTCTTTATGTGACAGTAAATATAAGATTTAAGATATTTCTGAGAATGCATAGGAAGTCTTATCTGTTAACACACACGACATTGTACTAGTGATCTTCAAAATGGGCTTATATTTTGTATTAAAATAATAAAATGTTCCTCTTTCCCTGTGTTGAATTTATGTTGCGGCAATGCATTGTGGGTGCTGCTCCTTTCATGGTTCCTCGTTGCAAATGAATTGTTAAGACAGTTTTATGACTGGAAATTTGACTGCAAATCATATGGATTTGGAAGTGAAATGCCAGGTCTTGAGATTTTTGAAATTTGAATTCCCAGGCAGTTATCTGCTGGTCTGTTTGGTTTCTAAGCACCAGAGATACAATGATGAATGTGGTCTCCCTGCATTCAAAGACCTAAGGTCCCATAAGGAAGACAGCCAAAGAAACAGATAATTAATTTAAAATGCTACGTATGTGGAACATAGTGTGCAGAGCCCCAAAATAATGAGGAGTTCAATATATGTGGATTGGATAATTAATTTTATTTTTGGAGCCGGGGGTGAGCAAGCCATCAAATACGTAGTCGTTTAATGGAAGCTGGGCACCCGAGCTACAGATGAAATTAATAAGCTCCTCTATTAAAGCCTAGAGAGGCTCTGCAAATACTGAGTTGGTTTAACAGAAAGGCTGCTCCTCCAGTCAGCTCAAAACCTCACTTTGTAAAGGACACTGTCATACTGAGCCTCACAAGTATGAGGGAGGCAAGGGCAGTGACCCTCAGTTCCTACTGTTGAGACAGGTTTCAGTAGACAGACCTGAGACAGGGCACCCCTGGAAGATATCTGAATTGCTGTTGGTGGAAGGAAATGTATTGCTATATAGCGAAAAAGATTTTAAATCTGGCTGACTACACATTAATGTGGGGGGGAATACATTTTTTAGTAAAATCATGAGATGATAATAATTTTAAAATCTGGTACAGCTCATAACACAGATCTTGTCGGTTTGGAGTTTGAACTTGCTGGGGCTGGATGGGCAGGTGCCCAGGGAGTCAGTAGCATTTGCGGTGGTGGAGAAGGACAGTTCAGTCAGCAGAGGTAGAGGCAGTCTTCTGGGAATTCTGGGATTAAAAATTGTGTACCACACCATGTGTGCTGTGTTAGATAAAAATTATTTCCATTTCAAAAAGCAGTAGGCAAAAAGAATAAAAAAATCCTAAACAAAGCCTAAGGCTAGTAAAACCAGGAGCCCTGGTCACCCCAAGGCAGCTTGGCTCCGTGCACTCTGTATTAAAAGCATGTAAACTGTGAACCTTCCCACAAGATGTCTTGGATGGGAGAGCTACAGATTTTCTGTAAAGAGTTTTCTGGTAACAAAAATTTCCCACCCCAACATAAAGTAAGCACTCATTAAATTCTTGTGCTTTGCCATAAAATTTATAGCAAAGCTCTTATATGTACTGAATACCATATTTTTAGATGGAATTAAAAAAAAAATTGTCTGAGACAAAATATTAAACTGGGTTGTCCTATTGATTCATGACCGGGGATGCATCCTCTGGGAAGAGGCTCAGCCTGGGAGCGAGAGCAAGATCTAGTCTGTCTATCTTCTGGTAGTGATGTCTGCCTGCATGGTCATGGAGCCTCTCTCTTCTGCTAGTAATGTCTGCCTGCATGGTCATGGAGCCTCTCTCTTCTGCTAGTAATGTCTGCCTGCATGGTCATGGAGAATGTCTTTCTTGGACTGTCTCAGAATAACCCTCAGTTCTGAATGGCTGAAGGCAAGGATGTTTTAGGTGGGCACTTAAGCAGGCAGAACTCTCAGGGGACCTTGAGGTCAAGCAAGACCTTACCTAAGTTTAAGCCCTCCTGGGAAGACTCCATTCTCACTCGGGAATAGACAGTCTTTTCATTTCTGAGACTCACATCCTTGGAATCAGTTTTCTTTCTTTCTCTTCTTTGCCCCTCTCCCATTCCTCTCCTCCCCCTCATTCCTCTCTCAGCAACCCCCTCTCCTTTTCTCCTTCCCCTTCTTTTGCCCTTTCTCCATTCCCCTCTCTCATTTGCTTCCCCAAAGTCAGAACACTTTAGATTATGAAGAAGAAAATGTAAGCTTATCTTTGAGTCTTAGCAAGATGGGGCCAGCTAGATGATTCAGTAGGTAAAGACGACCTGAGGACCTGAGTTCAGTCCCTGGAACTAAAGGTCAAAAGAGAGAATATACAACCAAAAGTTGACCTCTGGCCTTCTCTTGCAAACACACACACACACACACACACACACACACACACACACACACACACACCACGCGCACACGCACACGTGCATGCACACATGTGTATTCACAGTCACAGATTCATGCTTGCACACCCCACACTCACACATACACCTCACACCATGAAACCAGATAACCCTCAGTGTTGCTATTGCAATATTCTGAATTGCAATATTCTTTTTAAAATTACTTTCACATTCTTGTGCCCAAGTTTTATGAACCAGGATATGTTTATCTTTTTTTATTTTTTTTTTCATATTAGTGAGTGGCATTGACATCCTTGGAGAATAGGTGTTTCCTTGTTAGCATTTGAATCTGGTTTCTTTAATATAAGACATTGTGCTGGGAGTTACTTGGGGAGGACTCTGTATTGTAAGCTCACATATTTATAAGGCTACATCTTGAAAACTTTCAAAACCAAAGAACTTTTGAGATGTTCATATAAATATCTTACAAACGCTGTCTCTGAATTTCAAGACACAAAAGGATAATACTTCAGATTACATGATTTTAAGGTATATTTTACAGGTTGAGTTTTGAGCAATCACTTTCTATTTCTCATATGCCAATCACGGAGGGGAGACAAACCTTGTACAAAATATACAAATTTCATTTCATTTTTCTTGCTTAGCTCTACCTTGGTATAAATCACACACAAGACTGTATTCAGCATGAAGCTTGAGAAAGTCTGTTGAAAACGAGGCCCTGGAGTTTAGACTCCAGCTGCCTTCCCTCTTCTCTCAGTCTGATGTCAACACTGCCATACACAACTGAGACTCAGTGCAATGTTTTCAAAGACCTTCAGCAAGCAAGGATAAAAATTAAGAGGACTATCAATCTTGTGCTTCAGGGTATTAACTGCTTTCCAGATGGCTTGGAGGAAAATGTACCCTGTAATATGGAATTAGGTATGTTAGCTATGTTTCATGGCTGTTTTTACAATGCTTTCCAATGGTGGCTTTATAAACAAAATAATGAAATAAAACACCCTCTGTGTATTGTCCACTGCCAACTGTCATTGAAACCTTTCGATTTTTTCAACAATAGAATTCAATTATCATTCCCATTTCCATAGATTTCATAAAACCCACGAAATGGATGCTGATGCATGGGATAATATTTCAATTGTTTTGTAAAGTTTCTAAGTAAAAATCAAATTTTTATCCTTTGTCTCTTGGCAGTGGTAGACATCTAGAGAATATTAACGAAGAGAAGAATTTGATGCAGTCTGCCAGACAGAAATGGAAGCAGGTGCAGTGGTGACTCTGTCATCTTGATTGAACTTCAGTGACCACAGTTAATTCAGAAATGTCTAATGGTAACTAACAAAGGAAAAGGGATCTTTATGAATAGACATGTGGGCTCTCTTCACACCTCCAGAGAGCTACGTCCTTTATGAAATAAAGAATAAAGATATGCAAGGGGAAACTAGAGTCAATCTGTATGAGGGAAACTTTGGAGATTATAATAATGGTTTGAGTAAAATGCTTCCTTTTCCCATATATGAAATGTACACATGTGTACACACATGTATGAACACACACAATATACATGAAAGAGTTTCCATAGACGAATCCTAATCTGAAGACGATGTGTGTCTATGCCATCAGTACTACAATGGATAAGATACAATCCCCAGAGATAGGTTATGTTACGGGTCTGCTTACTGACAGGCAACAATGAGTTCCCAAGTAGCTATGAGTTCATAGAGGACGGTGTGGTTGAGAACCTGGGAAACACAGGTTGCTTCTTTTTCTTACAAGGGTAGCAGTAAACCATTCCTGAAAGCCCTAATGAGGTTACCTTTTCTTAATATGGAGAAAAATAGCTTACCAATTCTCCTTGCAAATATTGCTTCAGGGATTTTTGTTTACTGGATAGATGAAAAGGGTCATGGGGAGCATCAGAGGAAAGAAGAACTGATCAGTTCACCGGGACTCACTAAAGCTCCTGTCACTCTCAAGCACAGAGGACTATGGAAGTGGGAGGAGTGGCATTCATTGGAAGCACATGGCCATGAATACTGATGTTAGGCCATCAAACAGCTCAGTGGGTGATCAGATGGTACCCTCCTCCCTGAGAAGACCATTTGTCCTGCTTTCAGAATCCCCCAGTTTCCTGGAGACTTTCCTTTAGAGCCCAGGCCTTGAGAGAGTTCCCCTTTTCCTGTTGGCATTCCAGTTTGTATCATCATTGTTCAGGCCGTGTTTAGGCAGCCATGGTGATGAGGCTTTATGGGTGAAGTTTCTGACATTTATAGGACACACAATCTCACAGTAGACTTGATTCTCTAGCTCTAATAATCTTTCTGCCCTATCAGATGTATCAGGTGGAAATGGGCACTATGAGATCTCCTGTTCTCTTTGTTTGATTGGTTGTAGTTTTCTGTAGTAGTTCTATCTAAGCAGTGTTAGATAGGCTCTATCTAAGCAGTGTTGTTACCTGTAGGTTTGTGTGACAGCCGCCATATAGTACACAAAATGCTGTGACCTCAAAGATGCCTCCTCATTTCAATCACAGCAACCTCCTACATCACATGGCTACTACCCTGTTACCATTGCTATAACCTCGTCACATTGTAGAAGTTGTTGAAAGAACCCAACAGAACGAATCTATGAAGATGGTTGTTTTTCACTCAGTACAGTTCTCTATAATATCCTGTTGGACTGTCTGTGTCTTTCCACCAGTTCCATGCTGTGTTGAAAGCTGTCTCTACAGACTAGGTATTACCACTTGACTGAGTGATCCTTTCCTTGAGATTTTCTTCATGCAAATTTCAGGTGTTCTAGTGTCTATGGCTTTCTATGTACATTTTACTGTAATTTTTGAAAGTGTTATTTCTTTTCATTTTTTTTCTGGTGGTATAACAGCAAAGTCCTCAATAGCCAATCTTATGCACTCGGTAACTGAGCATTGGTTTCTATTGGAAAGCCATCAATGGTCTCCTGAGTGCTTCATCCTTTGGTCTGGAGTCTCAGAGCAGGCACAAAGGGTACTGCCATCCTGCAGAGAAAACTAAGATCAGAGACCAAGCAACAGTAAATCCAGAAGCTGGGGGTGCTCATTTGCCTTAAATTCTTCTTTGGTCACAACTGTTTCAACAATCGTCACTCTTGGTTCCCCAGCCCTTGGGCATCTCTATGGAACTGGAGATCAGATATGATTACATATGAATATCTGTAAAGCATGTTTGCCATGTTCACAGCATTAGCACCTGCCATGTTGGACCTATTAAATGAGCTGTGATTGCTCATTGTAGCAATATTGATTAAACACAGAGGAAAATCTCTATTACACAGAACAATGGCAGGCAAGTGATGGCTTAGTGGAAGATTAGCTGCCACCCCATCATCATCATCATCATCATCATCATCATCATCATCATCATCATCATCAGTTTGAAACTACAGCTCTAACAAGTGTCAAAGATATGGTCAGTAAAGAATCTAGAGGGAAATACCAGTCACAATGATGGATCCAATGAAGCCCATGATATAGAATCCTAGAGTACAGAATGTTGCCCTCAGCAGGAGCTCCATGGGGAAAGGACAGTTAGGAACTGCAACTCCCAGGTCCCCTTCAGTCTATGATACAGATGATGCTACTCTTCATCTGTGACTCTTCTGTCATCTAGAAATCAATATTGAAGCCATATGATTGAGTAAAAATTCAAGGTATTCCTCTCTTCCTTTTATGGCATGGGCAGCTCCTCATGGCATGGGTTGTGTGACATGGACCACACATATCATGACATGGGCCTAGCATCATGGCATGGGTAACATAAATCCCCCAAGTGATGTGGAGCTCCACAACATTCTCTATGGGTAGTAGAAAAGCCATAAAATTTTTAGAATCAGCTTCTTGTGTAAACACTGCCTTGATTCTTCTGCATTCAAGCCAACAGTAACTGACATATTTTCTATGTTGAGTCTTCCAGATCATATCTTCTTGTTTAATGATTCATGTTCTACCCATATAAATGATGTGAATTGACTTTGTATCTGGAGACCTTTCTACACATGCTTCACAGCAATGAAATTTGTTTGCTTTTTTTTATTGATGCTTTCTTGGGATTTCCTATGTAGATAATAATATAGATAGTGTTATTTCTTTCTTCCAACTCATCATTGATTTCTTAATGATTTATTGTAAATACAAATGGTCACATGAAAGCAGGCATCTGTGCTTGGTCTGGAGTTCAGGAAGTGTTATGGTTTGGTTAGAAAGTGTCTCCCAGAAGACTCATGTGTTGAAGGCTTAGAACTTTCAGTGAAATATTCAAAAACTGGAATTTGGAGAAATGACTGGATCATGAGAGTTCTGAGCTAAACAATGGGCTGATTGGTTGATATAATTCACAATTTGATTGCATCATTTGAAGTTGGTTGAGACTAGGAGGTAAGGGTTGCTAGAGAACTAGGTAACATGGTTGAAAAGATGTATTGGAAGCAAGGTAGGCCCTTCTCTTCTCTCCAGTTTTCTCCCACCTTACACCTCTTCTTCTTTTCCGCCCAGCCTCCTTCCTTGCCCCTTGGTTCCTGGCCACCATGAGGCAAGAATGCCTGTTCTTCTGTGCAATATCTCTAACCATGACATTTCACCACTTTACCACAGCCTACGAACAACATAGCCAAGTTACCATGAAACAAAATCTCCAAAATTATGAACTATAGTAAATCTATCACTCTTTAAGTGATTCTCCAAGATATTCTGGAACAGTGAAGCCCATAGAGAACTGGCATTGAGTGGTGCTGTTTGACTACATGGCTCAGAAGCATTTGGACTGGCTTTGTGGGAATAATTAGTCTGGAAGAAGTTTAAGAGCCTATTTGTTGAGCTTGGGGATGCTGGAGAGAGGAGGCTAGAAGTCCAGATGCACAAGGAGAGTAGAGACCAACCATGCTTGTGATGTTTCACATGAGAGTGAGGTCACTAGTAGAAAGTGGAACAGGGGCCAACCATGGTTTTTCAGACAATGCACTTGCCTATATTGAGTCAAAACTCTAAGAATGGTACTTTTCATTTGTTCTTCGATGAATTTAGCCTGCTCTACTTTTATTGTCCTTCTAGAGTTTTTCTACTTTATTCTAGATAAAATTTATGTTGTTGTTGTTTCAGTAATGTTTTCTCTTTTCATAATTAAAGATTTCATTGTGAGTATTTACTGCCTTCCTGTTTTAGTTTTGCTTGTTTTGTGGCTCTGTATTTATTTTGTCCTTGGAGGTTTTTTTTTTCCATTTTGGTGTCTTTCAAATCTTGCAAATATTTTTGAGTTTTCTTGGAAGACATTAAAATATAAAGTGATTATAATATGGAAAACATTATAGATAAAGTTAGTTGATGTGTTGAGGGAGTTAACGAGAATGAAGGGTGCATGAGGAAGGCATTAAAAACTTACAACTATTTTATAAACTAACTTAAACATATAATTTTAAAGGATCTTGAAACAGAGGTGTCCTACATGGGTCTATCCTAGGGTTCCCAGAGCCATGAACTTTCAAATGAAAATCTCAGTGCCAGATGTGAACTTGGCTCTGAGTTGTTGGTCAGTGACATTTGAGGGACACCCAAATAATTCAGCTGCAGTTATGGGGCATAGAGAGATCAAGGTTGAAGGAGCTTAGCAGACTGCTGGCTGAGAAAACTCATCATGGGTCTCACTCACCCAGTTCTGGGCCCTGTATGCTACAAAACCAGCCTGGCAGACAAGATATGTCCAGTGAGTGACACTGACACTATTAGTTCATGGGTATCTAGCTGATTTCTCATTCTCTGCATTGGAAATGATGGGTTCTTTGTCCTGTGTACCAAATCAAAGCTCTCTGGCTTGGGAGGTAATGGTCCTGATGCGTGGGGAAGGGCATCTGTGAGGTCTAATGGACACATTTTCAAGCTACCTTCTAAGTATTTAAGTTTATATACATGAAATAGTGCAGCTCTCAATCTTTATATCCTATTCTTCATAAATTCCATACATGCAGACAATGTATTTTGCATATTCATACATCGCCCTCCTTCATTTTCTCAGACTTATGACTGACATCCTCTTCCAAATTCTACTCTCTGTTTCTCTCTCTCTGTTTCTCTCTCTGTTTCGTTTCTCTTTCTGTTTCTCTCTCTCTCTGTTTCTGTCTCTTTGTCTCTGCCTCTCAATTCACTGTATCCAATTAACTCTGTTGATACATGCATGGGTGAAGAGCCATCTACTGGAGCTTGGAAAACCTACCAGAGACCACACACTCAAAGAAAACTGACTTTTTTTCCCTTGGTAAGCATCAACTGTGAATGACCCTTCAGCTAGGCTGGGAAATCTTGTCTTTCTCTGTCTATGCTAAAGTGTTGATTGGCTTGACCTTGTGAAGGTGGCCATGGCTCCTTTTAACTCCTGAGTACCTTGGTTCTGTCAGGTTCTGATGATATTGTTTTGCCCCAGTCTTATCAGACCTCTGGCCCTAACAGTTTTTCTGGTCCCTCTTCTAATATTCACTAAGTCTTAAAGGCGGGGAGTGCTATCAGTGTCCCGTTTAGGGCTTTGTACTCTGTAAACACCCACCTATTCACTGCATTGTTATCAATTGTGAGTTTCTGTGATAAGGACCATTCACAGAAGGAAGAAACTTCTATGATCAGAATTTTTAGACTCATTAATCAATAAGTATAGAGACACAGATTTAGAAGACAGTTTACTACTCTACCAATTTAACACAATAATAGTAGTAGGTTTACTCCTAGGATCTATGAACTCCTGATCATATGTTCTTGGCCGTAGCTCTAGTGCCAGTTATGAGTTTTGTCTCATGGAGCAGGTATTTAGTCCAGCCATAAAGCATTTGATTGCCCTATAATATTCATGCCACTATTTCATGAATGGCCATTTCTCACTGTGCCAATCATTACTGTAGTTTGCAGAGTTCAAGGTTGATGTGCATGTGTGTTTGTGAAAAAAGTGCAAATGAAACTGCTAAAATATTAGATGAATAAGATTCAGTATGCAATAAAGCTATGGGTCTTTAATTGTGAACCTTTACTTATCTAAAACTCTCATTCAGGAACTAGTCAGAAGTAGTAATATATAAATAATATATTAAGAAATAGTCACGGGGACAATAGAAGAGTTGAGGGGAGAAAAGCGAACATGGAAGTGAGATAAATACAATATTGAAGTATGAAATTCTCTAAAAGCACTAATAAAATCAATGGACAGGGGAGCAGAGAAATATATATCCTAATTAAGGGAGCCATCTTAGGGTCGGCAAGAGACTTGACTCTAGAGGGGCTCGCAGGTGTCCAGGGAGATGTCCCCAGCTAGTACCTTGAGCAACTGAGGAGAGGGAACCTGAAATGGCCCTATCCTATAGCCATACTAATGAATATCTTGCATATCACCTTAGAACCTTCATCTGGCAATGGATCGAGATAGAGACAGAGACCCAAATTGCAGCACTCGACTGAGCTCTTAAGATCCAAATGAGGAGCAGAAGGAGGGAGAACATGAGCAAGGAAATCAGGACAAGGAGGGATGCACCCACCCACTGTGACAGTGGAACTAATCTATTGGGAGCTGACCAAGGCCAGCGGGACTGGGAATGAATAAGCATGGAAGGAAACCGGACTTTCTGAACATGGCGGACAATGAAGGCCGATGAGAAGCCAAGGACAATGGCACTAGGTTTCGATCCTAATACATGAACTGGCTTTGTGGGAGCCTAGCCTGTTTGGATGCTCACCTTCCTGGTCCTGGATAGAAGTGGGAGGACCTTGGACTTCCCGCAGGGCAGGGAATCTGGATTGCTCTTCATTCTCGAGAGGGAGGGGGAATGGATTGGTGGGCGAGGGAGAGGGGTAGGGGAGTGGGGAGAGGGGGCAATGTGTGTGAGGAGGGGGAGGGAAATGGGAAACAGGGAGGAGGCGGAATTTTTTTTTTTTGCAACAACTAAACAACAACAAAAAAGAATGTTAAACACCCTTGACTAGTTAATCTCTTTAGAAGGTGTGTCATCTATAAGCAGATCATAACAAATCAACAAGAAGCAAAAAGGCCACTTGACTCATGACAGAGTGTGTTCCCCTAAGGGGAAATAAGTACTAAAAAAAATCTAAAACTGCAGATAACTAAATGCAAAATGCATCCATTGAAAATAATACATGATGACCATTGGTCAGTTGTACATTTTCCGGTTTTGATAGAATTTATTTACTTCTGAATCTATTGAGACAAGGTTCTTATGTGCAGCCAAGTCTGACCTAAAGTTCAGTTTATACTCTAGTGTGGCCTCAAACTTGCTAATTTCACAAGTTCGACTCCTGGCTCAGCACCTGGAAGGCTTAGATTATAGGTACAAACACCATGTCAGCTTAGAAGGTCTTTGATTAACATATATACTCTAAACAAAGCAAGAGACTCATCCAAAGTTGAGTAGCATCCCTCCACTTAAAGAAATCTGCCCACCCTCTCCACTACCGGGATGCTTCAGGGAATTCTGAGTAACAGTGAGCAAGTAGCAAGCAAAAAGAGGTCAATGAAGCTGGGCAGTGGTGGCGCACGCCTTTAATCCCAGCACTCGGGAAGCAGAGGAGGGCAGATCTCTGTGAGTTTGAGGCCAGTCTCGTCTACAAGAGCTAGTTCCAGGACAGGCTCCAAAGCTACAGAGAAACCCTGTCTCGAAAAAAAAAAAAAAAAAAAAAAAAAAAAAAAAAAAAAAAAAAAAAACGGAGATCAATGTCATGAGTGAAGAGGGGAGAAGCAGGAAGGGATTAGATCCAGATGTGAAGGCCAGGATGACACTCAGCAAGGCCTTGTCACTCAGAGGGATCTGGATGGCCACAATCTGAGACGGAGCAGTTGTCTAGCTGTACTCAATGCTGGCGAGGAACCTATGCTAACAAATCTACTGATTTTTAGTTTACGTTAGAAATCTTATAAATACACTCAAACTTTTAAATGTTGACCCTGTAGTTAATTTTGAATTATCCGCTCACTCCATTTGGGGCAAACAGAAGACACAGACTCTCTAGGACCATAGGAGTTCCACTTCTGCCACAGAGCACTTCTCTATATTTTTCAAACATATAAAATACTCATTTTACTCAAAATGTAGGCCTTTAAACTCCCGAGCCCAGTGAAAATTTACTCCCATAATCCATCAGTTCGCCATCTCTAGTCTAGATCATTAAACTGCGCTCAGCTACCACTCTTAGGGAGTCCATTTCCATTCATTGAAGAAGTGGGGATTCAGAAATTCCAGAGGCCCGGGATTATTTACTGCCTGGTGACTTCGATGGCTCTTCTGTGTAGATTTATGGGCTCACTTGTTGTGGTGCATGATAAATATGCTTTGTCTGAGCTGCAGTTCCAAGATAACCATCGGGCTGGGAGCCCCCAGAACAATTAAATCACTTCTCATATATTTTAATGACTGTGGGGAACTCATTATATCTGGTTTTACTGAAGGCGTGTAAATAGATATGAGCCTCACATTCCAATTTCATCTTTCATATGAGTTTGAACAATGTCTACGCTTCATCGTGGTGCTTTTAACCATGATTTTAAGATGCTGGAACACAAGGTCTGAATTACTGGATTTGCTTATTGCTTTGGTCTGGCTGTGGCATTAAGGTTCAAGGACAGAGTGGCAATTCAAAACTAAAGCTTTTCCATATTAAACTTTACAAGAATCCACAAAATATAATTGTTCCATTCTGAAATTCTAAAGGCAAACACAGACTATGCTTTATTATTAAATAAGGCACAGGTATTTAATGAGTAACCTCACAGCACGACAATTTCAAAATACTTTACAGGTCTTAAGGCTGTGTTTGACCTGCCTTCTCTGCATCGCAGTGGGGAGACTGATGAGATTTGTGTAAAGACAACTGTACTTTTACCCACTGAGTAAATAAGCCTGAATTCTTTATTTTCCAAAGGAAAAATCCTGCCTAACAATATATAGTATAAGCTTTCAGAATCTATAGTGCCTTTTGGAAATAATAAATGCAGGGGAGCTCTGGGATTTGGCAAAGGGCACAGGAGTCAGAGCAGATTAGCAGACTCATCAATAACAATCAGAGGTTCCCCGTGTTGTGTCTTTCCCAGGTATCACAATCTACGCCATGCAACAATCTATGGACAAGGAGAGAACAAATAAATCAAAGACAGAGGGAACTGCTATTTTCGTCAGTTTGCTTTCTTGTGCTATAATGTTGCTTCATGTAAATTTCAAACTGCACTCCTTGGTTTGTGTCTTTAGGAGGAAAAGAGGGACCATGAAGTTGCGTGTGTAGGGAAGCGAAGGAAGATTTGGGAAAACTGGGAGAGGTGATTATAATAATAATAAATAAATAAATAAATAAATAAATAAATAAATAAATAAGTTTCTTAAAGGACAGATAAAACCATTGCTAAAATTAGGGATAAAGGTTCTTATGTAAAATTGAAGTCACTGGAAAACTAAAAACTTAAAAGTATTAGAAGGAAAGTTTTGGGCTTTCATTGCTTTCATCACTTTGATAACAGTAGTGTTTGGGACACTCACCATCTGTGCAGATGTTTTCAACTGCTCTATTCTCTTATATCCTCTGGAAAAGAAGTGGACGCTGCTACATTGAATTCAGCACTTATAAATTAAAAACAACACTGACTTAAATACATTTGGAACATATTTTTGGCTTCCTAATAAAATATCAGAAAGCAAACAATACGTGGCTCTGAATAAAAATCTAAGACAATTTATAATGGACTTAACACATGTATAATAATCTACACTTATACTATGTTTTATATGAGAATGAAATCTCTGAAATTATGTTATTAAAGTAAACCGATTAAAAAATTATCCGAGTGTAAAGCTTGATCTTGATGTGTAAGCAAATAATTTGCTAGTTGTTACTGTTGGTTTAATAAAATAGATATTAATTTGTTAGTTTTTGATGTTGTTTTAATAAAATAGATATTTATTTCCTAGTTGCTGATCTTGTTTTAATAAAATAGATAAATTTTCTAGTTGTTGTTTTAATAAACTAGATAGTTCTATTGTAGCCATAGCAGTTGAGAAAATTGTAAGTAGAACCGATTAAGACTGAAAATCTATTTTGTCTCTTTGACTGAAATAAGCAGAATATAGACAATGATTGATGGCTTTTGATTCTGTATAAATCAATTCCATCCAGAGCTTGTCCAGTGAATTTTAATTGAGTGCCCTTTCTATAGAGTAAAATAAAACAAGAAACCTGTATTTGCAATATAAAAACCATCAGCTTGGCTTAATGGAAGTTATGTGTGTCTGTGAGTTTCCAGTTGCATCTGTCTACCTGTGACAACGATTCTAACTGTTAGAGTGGGATGCGGTTGTTAACACAGGCTTTTTTTCTAATAAACTAAATCTAAAAGCAAATAATTCTAATATGATAGTTGAAACTATGTAGCAATTAAATGTTTTAATTCTGCTTTCTAAGGAAAGGAGGAAGTCAAGTTAATTAGCCGTTTCTGATTTGCTCACAATCTTTCCATCATCTTATGTGTGCCCCTTTCTTGGCAACAGAGCTGGGAATTTCTACTCATTGTTTTTCTTGCAAAGCAACAAATCTTTTCTAGATCGACAGTATTCAAATGTCTTACTAATGAGTAAGAACGTTTCTCAAACTAGCAAAATAATTCAAAGAGATTCTTAAACTCTTCCTAGAGGAAGCAGAATAGAAAATGTGAACAAAGGCTAGTATGTACAAAATATAAAAATAATTACCTATAAACAAACTCACCTTTCCATCATTTAAAATTTAAGAGAATGTATTTTTCCCAATATATCAGCCATCAAATCACTAATGGAGAATTACAGAACAACAAAACAAGACACGAATAAAAAAACAAACAAACAACAACCACAAAACAGGTAATAGCAGGCATATATGCAGATGGGACTAATAGCATTTTCCAATTTGATTTCACTATTAAAAAATAGTGCTTTAGTTTTGAAAAAATAAGTAAAAATTGTACTTGTGAAATACTTTCTCAGTGTGTTCCACACAGAAGAAATGATCATGAAGATAAAGGATAGAAACAGTTTGAAAAGGCCTTTTATTCCTAATAGCTGAAGAGATTTATTTAGGCAACACAAAGTATGAGCATGTTTATGCATGTCCAGTGTCTATGTGTGCTGTGTGTATGTTTGTGTCCATGGGTGAGCTTTGTGTAAAAGGATTAAAACTTCAATCAAAGCCTTTATTAATCTTAGCTTAAACTAGGTTCCGTTTTAGGCATGAACTTTTGGTAATTGGAGCTAATAGCTCTTCCAATTGACAATGAAATGCTACAATTGCTGGATATTCGATTTCTGCACAACACAGACAGTGCCATTGTTCAATAGGTGCGAGGCCTTTGAGCATAGATAATTGATCATAAATCTTTAGGCAGCCCAGCTGGTTTCCCATATGACTACAGAAAAGCACCATCTGGCTCCCAGTGCTTCCATGGTTCCCCAGAACCCACAGGTTAGAGAAAGAAAATCTGTCACAACATTAGGCCACTCTCCAACTGGTGGCAGATAAATGATCCCCTCACATGAAGTGAAATGGGACAGTGAAATTGTGGTGGATTCTGCAGTCCTTGCTCTTATCTGATCACGCCTGCAATATAAGGAATTCAACAACTCATTGAGGTTAAATTTTAAGATTCCCGTTTGAAAAAAATTACTGTTTGGCTTGGATCAAAAATAAATTCTCACAGGTCAGGGAACCCTGATTGCTCTTCAAGCTGATGAGGGAGAGGGACTTGATCGGGGGAGGGGGAGGGAAATGGGAGGCGGTGGCGGGGAGGAGGCAGAAATCCTTAATAAATAAATAAATTTTAAAAAAATAAAATAAAATAAAATGTATTCTGACACCAAAAAAAAAATAAATAGTAAAGGGTCATGGAGATGCATTGCCTCTAATATGGCCCCTTGAATACTTGGATTATTTTATTAGATTTTACCAATATGATTAAAAATAATGCCTTTTTTTCCCTTTGTAATATCATGCTATCATAGTGTGGCTCAACCCTCCCCTAGATTTACTTTAAACCCTCATGTGGCCGGGGTAAAAAGTGCATTTCCACACCCAGAGGTAAGACAGCTGTTTTCATCATAAGATGAAGGTGCTAAAACCAATGGAGAAGTCCCCAAAGTGTGCAAGTTAAGATTTAAAGGAAGAACATTCTGAAAAAAACTTATGTGTGTGTATGCATGCATGTGTGTGTGTGTGTGTGTGTGTGTGTGTGTGTGTGTGTGTTTGTGTGATGTTCTAGAAGGAATCTTTAGATAGAGTCAATAAGACATGGATACCCAGACACTACAGCTTTCCCATCAGGACCAACTGCTTATCAGGTATCCAGGACCTTAGACAACCTTGCTCAAATCTCCCTGGACCACATTACTTTCCTTTTAATCTGTCTATGGCAGGGAAGGAGATGTTGATGTGTACACTGGGATAAGAATGGTCAAGGCGAGATCTTTGTGAGGTTGTTTGTGTGCACACATGAGTGGGAGCTCTGATGGGCATGAGACCTGTGGATACTGGCTGAGGAGAAAAAGAAGAGGGCACTCTGTGGCCCGAGGGTATGGGGGTGAGGCACATTGAAACAGAAACACCATGGAGCAAGAGAACTTTAAATTCTAACATTCTTTCCTTGGCACAAATAAAAAAACCGATAATTTAATCTCACATTCATTGGTTTGGTTGAAAAAAATTAAAATTTTAAGATACATTTTACTTAAATTTGAATGCTCATAAGAAACCTCTTTTAATATGGGTGAATATGAATTTAATTCCTTGTTTCTAAATATGACTAAAAGGATAATTTGTCTATTATTATGTGTTTCAAGAGTCTCATTTTAGTGATGAATGTATGGTAACACACACAGGTCCATACACCTAACACACCACACAAACAGGATTGGGTAAAAGAGTGCATGACCATCTGGACAGATGTGGAAACAGCTTTTAACAGAATTCAACGTTGTAAAAGTTGTGAAAACCCCGAAGAAGCCATCAACAGGAGAAAGATATCTCAACACAATAAAACTATATATGGAAAACCAGTAGCCAACATTATGATTAATAGGGGGATATCTGTGCAAGTGAGTACCCTATATTAAAACAAAGCATGGGTGTCCACTCTTATTAATGTACTGCAGGACTCTTAAACTAAGTAAAAAATAAACTTTCAAAGTACATATGATACAATCAGTATGCGAGCCAATGAAATATCATAGAATGTATATATATAATATATAAATATGTAAACTATATAAATGTATATATAAAGAGAGAAAATATACCCAACGTCTCTAGCCATCATGGAAATGGAAAACAAAGTGTTCTGAAATCCTCCCTCATCCCTGTTGGAGCAGCTTCCTTTAAAGGCCACAAACGCTGGGAAGGGTGTGGGTGAATGGAACCCCACAATGCTGATGAAGCAGAAATTAGAGCAATTCATTTTGCAATCAGTGTGGTGATGCCACTAGCAGAGCCTTAGCATCCAACACAACTCTGTCAGTCTTCTAGGAAATATGTCCTTAGAACTCAAAGTCATCATGGGGTGGAGATGGCTGTATCTGTCTTCATTTGCAGCGACCTTCACAGTAGTTACATTGTGGAATGAGCATGGATGTCCACGAGCGTGGAAATGGATAAAGAATGCATCATGCAAATGCAGATGGATCAGGATCCAGCAACGAAGATGAAAAAAAATGTCATTACAGGGAACTGGATGGAAGCTGAGGCTCTCATTTCTGTAAAATAAGTGACATTCAGAAAGACAGGGGCCATGTTTGCTTGCCTATGTGGAACTTAGATTGTCTTTTAATGACGTGATGGTAGAAAGAGGCTGATGGCAGAAGCTGGGAGAGCAATGGGAAAGGCTGATCAAGAGAGAGAATACAGGGGTGGATGTGGTCAAAGAGACTGCATACATGCACCAGGCTGTCATAGTGACCATTGTGTTTTGTAACTGATATTCACTGTGGTAGTAAATTCTGATTATCAATCTGATTAGACTAAAGAACAGCTGGAACGTAAGTGGGTTACACATTAGGAGTACCTGTGAGCCTTTTCCCAGACACACACACACATATATGTATATGTATGTATGTATGTATATGAGTATATATATACTGGTGAGTATATATATATATATATATATATATATTAGTGTTTATTAACATTCTTTACAATAAAAAACACTCAAATATTGCATATGGATAATCTTGTATGAGTACTGAAAAAGGCATTTATATATGAAGATATGCGCACACACACAAGATTCAGACAGACAGACAGACACACACACACACTAGCTATGAGCCTGTAGAAAGACAAGTATAAAATTATGCCAAGAGTGAGGTTTTCTGTGACCTATCACTCTATGTATGCAGATTTCTAAAAATGTAAGTCTTCTATGGAATGTTTAATAAAAATACCGTGGCTTTTGCAAGATTGATACTATTTTCAGTGAGCATGACCTAATGATGTCACTGATTTATGAGTCTGTGGCCCTGGCTGAACCTTAGTGCCAGAGATATCTGCTACACTATCCAGGGAGCTGTTTTTCATGTCTCCTGTAGTTGGTCTGGAGTCTGGATCTTAGGGGTCCCCACATACAGGGCCAGATCCTGGGCTTTCTTCACAACCCACACAGAGGTGTAGAACCCTTATACAGTTATCCAGGACACCAACATGACATGCACCATCGTACTTGGAGGTGCCTTTTTTCTAAGGACAAGCACTTTTCACCTACCACTTCTATAAGCATTGAGGTCATTCATAGTGAGCATGATTATTATCAGGAGGGAGAGTTAGTCATCAATCCTCCAGGTTTAAGAGTAGCCACTTATCTCTTCTGTCATGCTTTTGACAAAGCAATTTAAAGGTATATTATGGGAGACAGAAAATGAAGACTTTCACGGGGATTTAATGAATACGTCCCTTTGGACATAAACACAACTGAGCAAAATAGATCTTAATCATCTTCACATAAAAATATAAACTGCTGAAAACATTCTGATGTCTATTAGAGAACACAGTGTAACTCAGTGATGGGGCAGGGTGTGGGGGGTAGATACCAGTACCCAAAGAACATTCTAGTAACTCCCTGCAGCTCCACTGCTGACCTCCGAGGGGCAGTGTGGGCATCAGAGTGATCAGCCAGCACCTAGACCGAAGGTGGGACGAGAGGGAAAGAATGCACACATTATGGCTATCCATTGCCACTCATGACGCATGCCTCCAGGTGCTACCATCTTCCAGATGGTTCTGCTCTCAACCTCTCGGTTACACTGGCCTTAAAATCAGGCTTTCCTGATTCCAAGCTCATGATTCTGGACAGGTGCAGTATTTGGCTCACAGCTCACTAGAATGTCAAACATGAACTTAAATGTCCAGTCAGACCATCCTACTTATGTTCCTCTGAGAAATGAGATAGTCTTTGAGACACACACAGTACAAGATCAAAGTTGACCTTGAGGGGAAGCTCAGGTGTTGCAACAAAATGGACGTTAAAACCACAGCTTTCTCATTTAATTACACACACACACACACACACACACACACACACACACATTTTCCAGGGAAAATAATGGCTAGTCTTACGAACAACAAAGATTATGGGCACTGAGTGAATAGGGAAGACTGTGGATGAGCAAACCCACTCAAAAAAAAATCACACAAGTAATTTGAAAATAAGTGAAATGTCCTGTCATTTTAATGTACAGTTTGAGTGTTTAAGAGCATAGCTGTGGTCATAAAATACAACTTATTTAATATTAATAATGTAGCCATAGAAAGAATAAGGAGTCTTCTGTAAAATTAACTCCAGGAAATAACTTCGTATTTAATGTGTAAGTATAGAAGTTGAATACAAATAGATAATTATCTGAGTGATGTCATTTTCTTCTACTATGTTATTCCAGTAATGTGTTTGAAAGATATCACATGAAGAATTACAAAGGTTTAGGCTTTAGACCATAGAGCCACTTTCTTGTGGACAGTCTGGCCAGTGTTTAGTATCAGTTTTTTTTTTACATGTTCCTTAGCTCTAAATTATAAACTGTCAATGAATCTCTTTGGTTGTGGATGTGCAGTCCTGCCCCATCCCTCACTCATTATGTATCCAAGCGTTAATATTGTGATACTCTCCAAAGAGAAAAAATGGAAATAAACATTTAAAAGAATTTAATAAATTATAGCAATTTTCACAACATAGTTTTGTCATTAAAGATATTGAACACTAAAGGAAGTGATCCCAGGTGCTTATTTAAAAGTCAGCCAGTTACCTTGAGTGTGAGTGGAGGCCATGCCCGAGAATGCTGCGTACACACATTTAGAGACAGAGATAAATTCTACGTGTGACAGATATCATTCTAGTTCTCTGTTTTCCCTTCCTATTATGGATTTTCAAAGTTCTCATGATGATCTCCTATCATCTTTAGCCTTAATTATGCCAAGTGAATTATCCTGAGCATAGGTCAAGTTAATGAAACAATTGCATATTAAATTATAGCAATATTATTATTGCAGCACTCTATGTAGTAAAGGTGGCCTCAAGAAGTCTGTGTGCCTTTGCCCACACAGAGCTTCTAGATTACAAACTCCTAGAAGTAACTAGTGTTCTTTGGGTACTGGTATCTACTCCCCACACTCTGCCCATCATTGAATTACACTGTGTTCTCTTCTAGGCATCAGAATGTTTACATCAGTTCATATTTTTAAGTGAAGATGATTAAGATCTATTTTGTTCAGCTGTGTTTATGTCTTGCTATTGGGACTAATGAGTCCTGGTCTTCAGCTGCTCTTCCCTGCTAGAACCTTCTAATTGAAATTACTAAAAGCTATGCCTAGCTTAGAAGATCAGAGGATGGGATTTTCACCTGTTGGCCATTGACTGCAGTGTATTTAACCCTCCATGGTGCTATTAAAGAAGGGCTTTTGGTTTCAATGTTCTGCGTCTGTATTCTCAACCTCCAGCCCCTTGCCCAAAGCTCACGAACTGTGTTCTAGCGCACAGAGCACAGACACGGGGGCGTGGTGCGCGGCATCTTGCTATGGTGTGTGGCATCTTGCTATGGTGTACGGCATCTTGCTATGGTGTGCAGCTTCTTGCTATGGTTTACTGAAGTTCATTATGGAGAGTGGGACCAAGGACATTGAGGTTCTGGTGTCTGGGAAACTCTGAGGCAAGAGTGCCAAGACCATGAAGCTTGTGGATGGTCTGAGGATGTACAGTGGAGGCCCTGGTAATGACTACATTGGCACTCATGTGTGCTATGGGCTGCTCACACATGGTATGCTGAGCCTCAGAGCAAAGATCGTGTTGCCTGGGACCCAAGGGGGTAAGATTGTCCCTAGGAAGCCTCTACCTGCTCACATGAGCACTATGCAACCTTAAGATGAAATTCTGCCCACCACTCCCATCCCAGAACAGAAGGGTGGGAAGCCAAAGCCACCTGCCATGCACAAGTCAGTACCTACAGCATAACAGGGTCTTGGCAGCTGCATCTGGAGGATGGATGTTGTTCTGTAAAGACATTTTATAAAGATCTTTCACAAAAACAAAAGATCTGACAGATTGTGTCCAGTGTTCATCTGACTGGGTTTTGCTGGCCTATAGAATGTAAATGCCCTGTTTGTTTAAACTGGAGGGTTGAAGCAGAGTTGACCAGAAAAATCTTGGCTCAGTAAAGGACGATGGCTACAGGACAGCACCCTGACCCTGTGGTTCAACTCTACAGGGTAAAAAGAACAGTTTGGTTTTTATGTTCATGATAGAGCCCAAGGACTTGCACACAGTATGTGTTCAGCATGCACTTTATTGTTGACCTACGTTTTTGCCCATCCTGGCTGTGATTTTTTTGCTAGCTTGAAAGAATTCTTTGGTAGGCCAGCATGATAGCTCAGGGTGTAAAGATGCTTTTTATGAAAGCTTATGTACCATGGTATGCACTCAGCCCTGTAAGTCAAAAGTAAATAAATTCGCCACTGTGTTTTGTCATGCTGTGCTAAGTTTTAATCTCAGCATCCCTCAAGTAGAGAGGGAACTGCTGATGCCATTGATCTTAAAGTTCGGAAGTTTATGAATTGTAACGCTGTCGTTAAAGTTCACATCTCCAAGTCCTGTACATCGTCATTATGTTTTGGGAAATATGAAAAATTCAGAAATTATCTATAGCTTATTTGCCATGATGTCTTGAAAGCATTTGTTACTTATTTGCATTTTGTGGAGAATTAAAGTTGGTTTGGAAATTCCGTAACAATAATAAAATAAAATAACAGATAACAAATGTATCATGCTATGCTTATGCACACAAGTTGATGACCACGGTTGGAATCCGTTCTCCGTCGCTAAATGAACAACACTTTCATAACGTGGACAAATTACTGAGTGAGCTCTTTCACAGTGCACATGGCTGCAGAGAGTACTGTGAAGCTGGCTCAGTTATTAGTTCCTTTCCCAGTGTAATCATGAAACGCCCAATAGTAATGGGAAAATTTGTTTATTTTGATTCATGTTTCAAGGGTATGGTCTATCCATGTGTGGAAGGCATGGTGACAGGAGTTCTGCTGTGTGGCATCTGATCACAGTGCATTGCAGTGAAGAAGCAGAGCCCAAGTGTCTTCCAGGAGACACTCTTTCCTCAGCAAATCTCTTTGAAAGCACCTGGAGTCATGTCCACAAGCATGCTTAACTTGTCATTCCAAGCCTAGTGAATAAGGAAGGTCAACCACTACACGTATGAGACAAGGTATTTAGAGAGCACGAGGCACCTTGGGGGTTTACTTGCCATCTAAGCTTCACGCCTGATGTCTTTGTAGCCATCCAGCAGTTCTCCCATATAGTCTCATTGGCATCTCGTAGTTCAAGTTCTAAACCAGTCTAGATGTCAGCAAGCTGTTGATTTTGAGAATCATAAAAATGCAATCCTTGTTTGCCACCAGAATCAACCATTTCTCATGTCCTTGAATAAATACGAACAGTGGTTCTTTGATACAAAAAGTTGTTTGCATAATTTGGTCTACTTTGTCTTCATGCCTGGTTGGGATAAACATTTTCTCATATTTAATCAGTAGTTGAATCTGCTTCTATTTTCATACCTAGGTAACTATTCTTGACTAAGATTGACAGTGAACCTAGATACAAGAAAAGAAGAGTTAGAAGGCATTTGAGATGACACAGAAAGGCTGTCTGTCTGTCTATAACCCAACAAAGACTTAAAATAGGAACAGCCGAGATTGAAGGAATCAGTCACCTTCCTTTGCCTCTATGAAGCATCCCAAGCTAGCCAGAAGTGGCATTTCTCACTTGATCTTGTCATGAGAGATAAAACAGTATTCTCAAATTATTTCCATGTGTCTGCTTCAGACAGAATACACTAGGTGTTTTCAAATTGTACAGTTTATGGCAGGTTAATAAGGAGATATTCACAGACTGGATAGAAAGAAGAGTCAAAGATCAGAATGAGAAAAAAAATATGAAGAAAAAAATGATTCAGGTTAGAGCAGTCTTGAGTTATGTATGTCAAAGTTTATCCCAACACTCTTCTTATTACTGGGTTTGCTTTCCCCTTCGAAGGAGATTTCCACTCCACAGCTGGTTTCTAGGTTTGGAAAGGCCACATTTTAAATTTCAGCTTTCCTTTTGGCTGCCATTCCAAAGAAAAGACTCTATGCAAGTTAGAATAAGACCACATACTGAACAAAGTTCTGGAGTCATAGGACCCCTGGAAAGCATGACTGGGCCCTTAGAAATAAGTTTACGGTGGATCAGATAAAGGCTGATTAACACGAAGCCACTTGGGAAGCTGCTCCCGTCAAGTAACTCAGGGCTGAAACCACTCCAGAAATGCAGACTGTGTTGTTTTCAGTGGACAAGGGCGACGGATCCATACAACGCAGTGGGTGTGAAAAGCCATCCTCCGGTCAGGGCTTCTTTCGGGAAGGAGGATAAGCTCCTCCAAGGAGTGGTTCTGTTTGGTTTGGGTAGGGAGCTGTTTTTCAGAGCTTCCACCGTCAAGTATCCAGATTTTCCACAAAAACTGCCAGATGCCACGCAGGGAAGACCTGGACCATGATCCTCTGCTTTTCCAGAAAAAAAAATAAAGTGTCCAGAGTCTTGAGTGAAGTCCGTTTCCTGGTCAGCTCCATTTTCAACTCAGGTTGGATTTCTCTAGGAACGCAAGTGGAGTGAGACCCTCTGTTCTCACAGACTCGGGCGGAGCTCTTTCCACAAGGAGGTGAGAGTGCAGCCTTCCGGTGATAAAAAGAATAGAGCCTCCACGTTTCTGCCTTTTGGAGGCAACAGATTCTATGTCTTGACTTCCACCGAAAATGCAACTTTAATAGCAAAAATACTTATTCCATCTTTCTAAAACTATAGAGAAAAAATAGACAAAACCAGCAGATTATCATATTTGTGGATGTTTAATTGTACTACATGTTTGTTAAAATTTGCAAAAGTAATCATTTAATTTAGAAAATTCAAGACCGATTTTAATAACAAATATATTTTATCAAGAAAAAGTATGCAGCAAAAATTAAAAGGCTAAAAATTCTCATTTGTATTTTGTCATTGTTTATTAAATTTTGTAAGTGAAGTTATAGGTTATGACAATGTTGGTAAATTATGGGATTAATTAAAATATGAGAAAAACATAGGGACACATACCATAGACCAAATATATAGATTCAGTCACTGAAAAAATATTCTCCTGCACAAACTGAAGTAAAGCTGACATTCTCTATGAAATGCACAGGATACTGGCTTTTCTCTCTGGAGACCTTATAACAAAGCCAAATATAACTAGAAGACATTTTTTCAGAGCACTGCAGAAATTCAACACTGCATATGTTAAAGCAAAGATGTATATTTATTGGTTATATTTAAGACAATTTATAGGAATTCATTTTAAAATGAAATACATAAAAAACTGGCTGTCTATTTATCTTAAATCACAGTAGGCATGGTTGGAAAAATACCTGTTGGGTTATCGTGTCCACCCTTCAACTCAGGCAGGATAGACTTCCATCCCAAGGGAAAGGAGTTAGCACTTGGTGTTTGCCAAGAGAGCATAATATCCTACAGGGTGCGTAAGCGAATCCCTCCTAGAGCCAAGTCAATATAGTGTTTGACTTCTATCCAATAAACCACTCAAAAATAAATGTGCTTCTGTCATTCCACTTACACAGATCCTGGCAACTGCGTTCTGTTCTCGTTGGCACATTTGCAAAGTCTTATCAAGAAAACTCTCCAATAAGAATATATGGCAGTGCTATTTATGGATGAAAATATCTTAAAGTAAAAAGAGTCGGAAGAATGTGTTCCTTAAATAATATTTTGGAAAGATAAAAATGCTAAACCACAAATGATACATATTTCTGAGAAAGGCTAACTATCTCTACCATTTACTAGTAGAATTATCAGCAGGGTCTGTGCACGTGGGAACAGAATACATCCGACTTGATAAAGATGGGCAGTTGGAGATGGGAGCCCTTAAGGCAGTGTGTACAATGTCAACACAGGCTGGTTAATATGTCAGGCCTTACCAATTACAAGGGTCTCATCCCACAACTTCTCACTTCTTGGTTGTGGGTGAAGACCTCTTTTTCCTCTGGAAAGCTGCTGGATTTGCTCACGTCTATAGGCATCTGGATGCCTGATTGGTTCTCTTCTCTCCTCTCATCTCATTGATTAATCTGGGCAGTATTCTGTTTATGACTCATATCCTTTTCAAAACAATAATTTTCAGAGGAGATGGCTTGGTGGTCAAGAGTGTGTGCTGCTCTTGCAAAGAACCAGGGTTCAGTTCCCAGCACCCATGTCAAATGGTTTACAACTCCCAGGATTCCCTGCCAAAGGGGATCCAATATCCTCTTCAAGACTGCAGACACCTGCACTCAGATGCACAAGCCCATACACATATGCTTACACATGTACACACACATTTGAAAAATTAAATCCTGAAAATAATTGTCAATATTTTAAAATATTAATGTCTAGACTTTGAACTTTCCTAGTGAATCTTATAATAGGAAAAATGGGTTGAAAGCATTCCTTCAAAGGCATTTTTTTTTTCTAGAACCCACCTGCCCTCTCCACCTTATACTTTGGTTCCTAGCTGGTCATCTCAGTAGGCGCATGCCATCAGTTTGTGTATCACTCAACCGTCAGCTCTGGCAGTACTCTGTGCTACCTGGTCAGCTGCTGATGCAACTAGTATGGGAAGTCCATCTCCAAGTCTGGATTCTTTCCAGGAAAATTTCCATAGTTTCCTATGTCATCTAAATTACTTGAGACCAGGGGTTTCCAGGTCCCCACTCAGCCTTTTTCTGGGGAATCAACTCGATTTTCTGCTGGGTGCCCGCCCCTTCATTAATTCAGGGCATGTTTGGATTCTCCCAGATTCTGACTCAAATAATCTTGTCATTTAGTAAACTCTACAAACTTACTAAAGTATGTCAGGATCACATTGCCGCAAGGGCATTTTTCAACTCTGTAAACGATATAGGTTGCAGAACTAATAGAACATACTGCATTGCAAAAAGTTACAGCTCCCTCACCCCTGAAGAGGATGGGCATGGTCCTCATCAGCCTACATTCTCATAACCCTGTGTTGGCCTCAAGGAGGCTACAGATGCAAAAATCTGGCATGGGAAGTCCTTTTGTATATGTGTTGCTATTATTGGTTAATGAATGAAGAATTTGTCTTGGTCCTACGCATGGCAGTATAGAGGTAGGCAGGGTAAATTAAAGTGAACGCTGGGAGAAAGAAGGCAGAGGCAAGGAGAAGCCATGTAGCCCTGCCAGATAGAGACTCTGCATGGAACCAGTCTGCACATGGAGGAACTTTCTAGAATTATCTATCTATCTATCTATCTATCTATCTATCTATCTATCTATCTATCTATCTATCTATCTATAATATTGTCATCCTCTTTCAGAGATGTTCTTTTCAGTCTCCAATGCGGCCTCTGAACACTTTGAACTCTGCTGTGTCATCTTCAATGCCTTGTGGTCACTCTGTGATCTCCATGAAGATGACAGATGACAGATGACACACAGATGCTATAGTTTATAATTACACTATGATGTATGATATGTGACTGGGGAGTCGAGACTGAGATAAAAGACCCATGTCTGACAATGATCAGCTATGAAGGAACATGAGGACTATTTGGCAAAGTGGGGCCAACAAAATCAACTCACTACATGACTTTCTTGCTGTTCAGTAAGTTCTGGTGTTGTGAAAAGGCACAGACATAGACAACTGTGTCTCTGACGTGACATCTTCATGCCACATTCTCAGAGTTCCTGTGTTTTGGAACCCTTTCCTCCTGTTTCGGGTTTCAGTCCTGATTTTCCCTCACAACTGTACTCTCATTTTGTTCTTAAAGTCCCCACTGATTGTTGTCCTGTTATAAATTTATCCTCATCTAGGCCAACGCATTTCTCTATTATCACATTCCTCTTCTAGTTATCCAATATCTGCAATTCTCTTGGGATTATATGTATTTGGTCAGGAAGAGAAAACTGATTCATTGACCATCTGTCTTTAGCAACTACCTCAGCACTCAGAACACATTGTTCATCCAATGTTTGCTATATAAATGAGGATCTGTATAAGGAAATATTTGTATTTCAGGGTTCAAAAGGCAAGGTAATATTTAAAGTTAGGATAAATAACAGTACCTTATCACATTTCAAATATATGTCATTTTTTCAAATCATAAAAGAACCCATAACCTAGACTCATTGCTGTAGTTATTGCTAACTGTCAGCTTGCCACAGCCTAAAATCATATGAGAAAGGAGTGTCATTTGAGAAACAGCCCAGAGAAGAATATGTTCTGTGGGTCTGTCTATGGTGATTTTTTTTTGATGGCAAACTGGTATGGGAGGGCTCATCCAAGTGTGGGTGGTTTTATCCCAGGGCAGGTCCTAGGCTATGTAAGAAAGCCAGCTACGCATGACCTGTGATTAAGCCAGTTACCCAGCCTTCCTTCATGGTTTCTGCTTCATCACATTCATCAATTTAATGTAGAGGACCTATTCCCATAGATTTACATAGGAATAAAATCAGAATAAGTTAGCTAAGGCACAAGCAGGAATGATGGTTAACAAGAAACACAGGATATGGTGAGCTTAATCATGGAAGCATGGCATGCCACAGAAATAACTCAGTAAGTTTATAGGTATAAAATATCTTAACTGCTATAATACAGAGTTAATCAAACTTACCTCTGAGTGGCAGATGTTTATATAGGTTTTTTAACCCACTATTACACTTTATTAATTTATTTCTTTTATGGGTATGTCACAACACCTTGTGAATTCCGAGGACAACTTCTAGGAATCATTTGATTCTTCCCTACCATAATGTGGATCCTAGGGATCAAACTTAGGTTATCAAGGTTGGCGGCAGTTACCTCTACACAACGAGCCATTTCCCTAACCTGTTTTAATGAATACACTTTATAACTTAATGTTCTAAACATACACACACACACACACACACATACATATATATATATATATGGATTGATAGTCCCCAAATAGCATAAAGTAATTTTGCTGCAATACAATCTTGACTTCTAATACTTTAGCACAATTCTTACAGTTCATAGATATTTATACTTCTTTCCACATTTAAAAAGAAAAAGGAGTTGAGTAACAAAGTAGTGGATTATAAAACATATAATGAAATGAAAACAAGAGTCTGCACGCTCTCTGCTGTGATTTGCTATGGAACATGAAGCATCACATTCTGCCCCCTTCCTTTTAAGGAGATTCACATTACAATTATGTGGCTTGCACTCAAATGTATTTCAGTCAGTTCCAAGGAAAACCCTGCACTGTAAGGACAGAATCTAAGGTATAGAGACTGTGGTATGGGTAAAGTGCTTGACACACAAGTGTGAGGACCTGAGTTTGTATCCACAGACTGGGCACGGCTGGATGCAGCTGTGCTCACTTATAAGTGCACTGCTTTGGCAGGCAGATGGGGGTGAATACAGGAGAACCCTGAGCCCTCACAGGCCAGACATGCTGATAAACATGGCAAACATCTAGACTCTATCTAATACATGGCAAAGGAGGACCAATAACCCAGGAGCTTATTCTCTGACTTTCTGACATCCGTGTACAATTCTACACCCAGTCTCTGACTACCATGTACAATTCTACCATGTACACTCATTGGTGCATACACACACACACACACACGGAGAGAGAGAGAGAGAGAGAGAGAGAGAGAGAGAGAGAGAGAGAGTGAGATTTTAAAGAATAATAAAATGAAACATCTAGGAACTATTAAACTGATCTGGCAATTAAAATACAGTGACAAAAATTATTCGAATCTGTCTAAACACAGATGTATCTACTGGTGAACTGCTTTTCAAATAGTTAGGGGAAAGTATCTTTACTACTTCAAAAATGTATTCAGAGGTCAGAGAAGGTTGCAGTACTCCTGTACGCTGTGAATTTACTGTCACCCACAATTCCCAAACGAAACTAATCAACCATGAGAGAATGATTGACAGTCTAGCAGCTTACATAAACACAAACATGAAAACCAAGATTAAATATTTAAATATTGAAATAATTTAAGTGTTTGAATACCATGACTCAGTTACAGTCTCAGCATGTTAAAGAGTTAGTGTGCTCAACATACTAACAGCAAAAGCAGAGACAATGCATTAGTTGTCAGCAGGCACAGACACTTGACAAAAATGCCACTGGCTAAACTCATGCTAATTCCTAAGTGTGCAATCTGAAACTAAAACCACACCCAATGTTGAGGAAACCATTCTGATTTTCTCAAGTAAAATAAAGACAAAGCGATAGGAATTTGATTTAAGATCTAGTTTGAAGTGAAGATGTGCGGGAGTGAGGGAAGAGGACCACCGGAAGGAGACGGGGACAGCTTGAAGGACTTCCGGTCAGAAGGAGGAAAGGAAACTGATTTTAGGGTGGAGAGCATGATCCCTTGATTAAATTATCTGATGGACACACAAGCATATTTCCTAAATCTATTAAGTTGTTTTATGGGGTTTGGAAACTTCACATCCACATGAAAATAATTTGTTTTTCTAAATTCTATCAAAGAAAAATATGACAACAGAAGGGAGAAAAGAAGTCTGTTCATTGCAGCATAAAAACAACAAGGCACTAGATGTAAGACATGTATGGTAAAATATAAAAATATCCTAGAGAGAAATTAAAGAAGATGTGAACAATTGGAAGAAAGTCTATTTTCATGAACCTGAAGAAATGTATTCAGCTTCAGCATGGCATTTCTTCCCAAATGAGTTTATAAATTCACTGTGAGCCTCATCAAAATTCTAGGAGGGTTATTTTGCAGAGATCGACAATCTGCACTTAGAGTTTACATAGAAACCCTAAGGGTTTTGAATAGCCAAAGTCATATCAAAAATGAGAGCCAGGTTAACAAGCTGGTACTCCCTACGCTTGCTCTGACATTGGCATAATATGGGCCCCGAAGACCAGGAACACAGCTGAGCATTCACAAAGCAACTCTCAGGCACATTCACATTGAAGGACTGTCTACCTAGTCATCAGTTGAGCCAACAGGGAAAACTCATTTCAACAGATGGTGGCGAGACCCTGGAAAACCACCAAAGAAAATACAGTCATCCTTACACACATACAGGGCACCTAAGAAATAGTCAGAGCCCAGTAGACGTCAGAAAACTATCCCTCAGGAAAAAATTATCACATTAGTTTATAAACTTAGTTTAGTCAAGTGTTCTTTGGTGTGATTCTGAAAGCAGATCCATAAAAGGAAAACATAATGAGACCAGCTTCATTGTAGTTCAAATACTTATGCAGCTCAAAATACAGCCCTGAACACAGAAATTCCTATAAGAATATTAAATTGGGGAATCTTTGCAAAGAATATATATGAAAAAGAATAGAATATGTATAGAGACAATGTTAAAACTTTTAAATATACACTGGAACATGTTGTGATGGCTATTCCTGGTTTTCAACTTGAATATACTATATACAACTGGAATGAACTATAATCCAGCTATGGAGGGCTCACTTGTGATCCAGATCTTGAGACTGGATGGCACATACCTTTAATCCAGACCTTAAAGATAGAAGGCACACCTTTGATCTGGAGTGGAAGAAGGAAGGGTGTTCTTAACCTGCTTACCCTCACGACTGTCAACCCAGACATTCCTTCTTCGAGATCCCATCAGACCAGCTGAGGCCTTTTTGGGACTGAGCAGCTTCTAGGTTCTCAGAGTTCCATAACTAAACGTTGTTGAATTGCGGTCAGTACATATACATATTTACCAGAATGACTATTTATTTATAGACACACATACATATGTATGTATGTATATGTATTTATAGAGGAGGGAGATAGAGAGATTCATTCTGTAAGTTCTGTGACTCTAGAGAACCCTGACTAATACGCTGCTTTTATTTTCAAATGGATCAGCTATGTAAAGACTTTAGTGATGTGGGATTACCCTGTGTATGCTGTCAATATGTTTTATTGCCAGTGGTTAATAAAGAAGCTGCTTTGGCCAATGGCTTAACAGAATATAGCCAGGCTGAAAAAGATATATAAAGAGAGTAGAAGGAATCAGCGAGATGACATGTAGCCGCTGAAGGAGAAAGACACCCGTGGGAGACTGTTGGAACCTTGCAAGTAGGCAACCACTTCATGGTAATGTATAGATCAATAAAGATTGGCTAATTTAAGGTATAAGAACTAGCTAGCAATATGCCTAAGTGATTGGCCAAGCAGTGTTTTAATTAATACAATTTGTGTGATTATTTCGGGTATGGGTGGCCAGGAAATGAACGAGCAGCCTCAGCCTACACTTTAGTAAAGAGAATGCCCACTCAGAGCTCTACCATGGGATACCACAGAGGAGCCTGTGGTATCTGTCCTAGGGAGCTGCCACAGAGACAAAACAATGTAAGTCATGAACAATGTTGAATGCTGGCCAGGGCAAAGAAAAATGAGAACCTCTGTCCATCATGACATATCTGGATATCTTTCCACAAAGTTACACATAAACGTTCCGTATTGTCACTCATTCCACTCTTAGAATCCTAACAGTGGAAACGGAAAAACATGGGCACTCAAACTCGTGTGCAGACAGTAAGCTGGAGGTTAGAAACTGTCAGCGTGACTATCAACTGCTGCACAAATCACAAAGCAACCAGTGTGCCATATTCAGGCGACCCAGCTTGTGAGTAAAATATAAAAATGACTGGGTCATGCTACCAGACGGATAAATCTCGGAAAAGAGGGTGAATCCTATTGCGTTTCCCTGTGAGAGAATGTGGAGCTGAAGTATCGCATGCAGCTTAGCTGCAATTATAGAAAAATGATGAGAAACAGAGACTTCCTTTGCAGACAGCTGAATAAAGGCTCTGTAGCTCTGGAATTAGGAATAACTCTGTGAAGATAAATGACAGCATTCAGGGTACTGGAACTACCCAAGAATGGAATTGTATTGTGAGTGAGGGTTGTATAATACATAAAATTTACTAGATAATATTGAGTTACATATTTTTTAAGTGATGCCTTCTGTGGTCTATTTTCTCCCAACCAAACTGAAAAACAAATGTAGTATAAAGAGACATTTTCTCATATTTTCCTATATGTCATAGGTTTGAATGTCATCCGATCAACCTCTTGTCTTCAATGGCCATGGGAAAGCTGAACACAACAACTAGATGATGAAAGTTTATGGTCCAACCTCTGGAAGTCCAGGATATTAATCCAAGATCAATAAGGGGAAGGTACAGAGACCTATTTTTGCATAGAAAATGGCAAGGAAATTAAGAGGTAAATGTATAGAAAATTGGAACAGTGTACCATCATTTCCAAGGTAATTTTAAGATTTGCATTAAGGAAAGTCAAGTGTTTCTTGTTAACAGATGGCAAAATACCTGTGGTCACAACATTAATTCCAGAGGTGATAAGTCAGGGAGACACTTGGTGCTTGGAGATAGCTAAGCTTGTGTTAATAAAATAAGAAAGTGTATGTGGAAATCCCATACCATAGAATATATATACATACATTTGCATATGTAGCCACATATATTTATATTGAGTATGAGTTCTCAAGTCTCCTGGAAGACAGCAGATCACTCTAGCTTCCTCCTTTGCTTAAACACATGTTCTAGTACAATGATGATAAAACTGTCCCCTACACTGGCCATTTATTTATATAGTTTGCTCAATTCTAATATACATGTGTATGGGTTTGAACTGTAACTAGTAGAACCTTTGAGGGCTTCATCTTATCTTCTGGCATGCATGTCCACACAAATAAAAACTCATTTAATGCTTTTATCTCAACCTCCACACATCTCTAAAGGCATTTAAGACTAGGATTCCTTCCTCTTCCATCATGATGTGACTGTTCCTACCTGAGTTATGCCCTAAATTAAAATGAATTCATTGAGTAAAATATTAAGTGATGCCTTCTATGGTCTATTTTCTCCCAACCAAACTGAAAAACAAATGTAGTATAAAGAGACATAAGCAAGAGTACCCAAGTTGAGAAACAGCTAGAAAAGTATGGAAAGTGCTCCAGAGAACCAGTGGAAGGGGAAATGGGAACAGTGAAAGAAGAAGTTAAATAGGGAGAGGAAGTGAGAAGACCTAGAGGGAAAGAAAACAGAAACACGGGATGAGGAAGTGGAACCACTGAGAAAGGAAATGCAAACCCGGAGAGAAGAGGTGGTGACACTAAAAGAGGAAGTGAGAACACAGTGAAAGGAAGTGGGAACAGGAAAATAGAAGTGGGCAGAGGGAGGAAGGAAGTGAGAACACCAGAAGGAAAAGGATACCCAGAGATAGAGAGAACAAATATATAAAAGAAAGGAGACAAAATGTACATAATAGAAATTTAAACACAAACGGAAGCGGGAATATGGATAGAGGAAGTAGAACAGGTTGAGCTAATAATCAAACTGACTTCCTAGGGAATTCACATCAATAGTTTATTAAAGCTAAAGTCTGTTGTGCCAGGGTGGCACAGTTCCATATTGATTTTACCAAATGCCAGGCAAATCTGTTTTGGTATTAGACATTTGACAGGACTAAGCCAAATGAGACTGTCTGTACATCTATACCCTTCAGATAATACTCTTCTGAAGAAACAAGTGTGTGTAAATTTGAAGGGTAATTCTGCATGAAATATACTAGGCAAACCATCAAGAAAACCATAAATATAGAAGATCTCATTTTCAAAGTTCCTAGGGTAAACTTCAAGTAACAATAACTGGGTTAATTTAGAAACAAATGAGAATCTTGAATTAGAATTATATGTAAATTATTAAACCATTTATAAATTTAAGTTTTAATACTATAAATAATATCCATGTGTGTATTCACTACCCATTACTTAAAAAAAATCAAAAAATAATGGAGAAATAAACATTATAAAATCTATACTGATCTATACTGGATCCAAGGAAGCTAAAAATAGTTGAGATATACTTCTGTGGAAAGCAACAACTTTAATAGGATCTGGTTTGTTCACTTAGAAGAAAAAATACTTGAGTAACTGAGGGAATCATGAAAAAACTAAAGATACATCCAAGCTCTTGCAAAAAAAATATTGAAAAGAGGAAAATGCAGCAGAGAAGGTTGACCTAGACTTCTAATTTTTCCTGATACAATATTGAAGAAACATCATCTTTACCCAAAATATTGCCTTTGGAGGATACATATGTATCTCTAATGTGAAATTAAATTTTATTTCTATATTCACGTATAATACTAATACCATGCATAATTTATTAAGCACTTATTTGAAGCAGGCACCATGTTAATCTCGTTCTAGACATGACTTCATTGAATCCTCCCAAGGATTTTGAGAGGCTGGCACAACCATCTCAAGACATTTCAAGCCACAGCCACGAAGACTGAAGAAGTTTCCACGGTTGCATTTTATGGTCACATAGCACGAAAATTCATCGTCACAAGTTAAACTAAGGATTTACTACAAAGCTCACTATTAAATGTTGCTTTCATGGAAGCATGCATTAAGCCTACTTTGAAAAATGTCACAGTCTTTTAGATTTTATGCATTGCCACAAGGAAAATGCAATTTCCAAAGAGTCAGAAGGCAAAGGTGTTACCAGCATGTCTTTGGCTCTTCTGAAGTCTGAAACTTCCATGGCCTATGCCAAACACAAAAAAAGAACATGGAACACAACGCACAATAGACACAGGGCATGTGGGTAACAATGTGTCTTTGTCTGTGTGTGTGTGTGTGTGTGTGTGTGTGTGTGTGTGTGTGAGTCTGTATATTGTCCTTGGGCAGGGTGCATGTTGACCTGTGATGTTGCTAAGAAGGTACTCTACTAATACTTTCCATCCCTGAAGATCAAGCATTTTTCTGTAAAATGAACTAAAGCTAAAAATCCTGAAAAGCAAGACTAAGCTCGAAGCCTTCAATGACTTGTAGAGCACTGGTAATACTGAGTGAGAACAGAGAAATTGTGGGAGGAGGTAAAGGTGTTTTTAGAATTCCTGTACAATTTCCAGATCAATTTCTGTTCCAAATTACCATTACCATCACGTATTTCACAGCAGCATTTTGACCCATGATATACACATGGCTAAACTCTGTTAGTGTGAGGAGATTCAATGGAGGAGGAAAAACCATAAATGCCTTCTATTTTCTGTGACAAAATTGTTTTATTTTGTATTCTAATAAATATGGCAAACTAGGAGAAGCTGCTGATAATGACCTTTTTTAACTCTTGGGAAGACAGAGTTTCAGTGAGATTAGATTTCACCAAGTTAGATTATTTCTCTGGCTGTGACTCATTCAATACAAGAGACCTCCCAACACGCCCACTGTCAACACACACCTGAGTTTCTTGACACCGTTCACACTGGATTATGTGTGTCATAAGCCACTCATATCCATGATGGACTTCTGGATGTCTACTCTAATGTACTGTGATGATGATAACCCAGCATTACCAGTTAGATGTAGCTGCGGGACTGTGGTACCCAACAGACAAACCCTTTCAGGGCACTTCTCTCCCAACTCAAAGCTGGTACAACCACTATGGTGTCATTCTGTTTCAAAAGGGTTTCAAGATTTACACATCAGCCTAGTACTTGGGTCCTAAGTACAGAATACATCAAGGTCACACTAAGACAAGAGTTTGGTGGTGTCCACTCTTAAAGTTTCACATGGTCATGATGTCTAGGAAGATGTTAACATCAGTCTGAGTAAACATCCCTTAGAGCCAGCCTTCAGTCACACCCACTTGGGTCAAAAGTGCCTCACTAGCTCTTTTTGGTGATGATCTCTTTCATTTGTGCCTCCTCTGCCCCTCTTCCTCCTGTTCCTCTCATATACTGGTTCAACCAGCTCTCTGCATATGAACATGCTCTTTCCCCATCTTTGATATGTCAGAGAATGCTACTGTCATCATAGATTAGATATCATCCCTTTTAAGTTGTTCTTATAGAAAAGTCTACTATTCAAAGAAATTAAATATTTTTCTACTTAAAAGATATAATTTAAAAGATATAAATTAAATGATAATTATTTCCTTTGTAATGTTCACATATAATTATCACTAGGAGGGCTCAGTCAGCTTTAATGTGAACAGTTTGGAGCTTAGAGGTAAAGAAGCAGAATGTTCCCAGTGATGGTGGTACGTGCCTTTAATCCCAGCACTTGGGAATCAGAAGCAAGCAGATCTCTGTGATTTCAAGGCCACTTGGGCCAGTCTGGTCTACAGAGTGACTTCCAGGACAGCCAAGCTACATAAAGAAACCCTGTCTTGAAAAAGAAGAAGAAGAGGAGGAAGAGGAGAAGGAGGAGGAAGAGAAGAAAGATGAAGACAAGAAAGAGGAAGAAGAGGAAGTAAAGAAATAAAAAGAATAAATTCGTCTATTCAAGTGCAGTTGAAAGAAAAGGGTGTCTAGAGAAATCAGCAATGGTCGTGTTTGTGAAGTATGACACAGGATCAAAGACACTGTTAGGAACTGATCTAGAAGTCATCAATATTTTAAATCAATAATCTATATTCATTCTGACCATACCCCAAAGACCTAAGTGAAGTTGAATTAATTCCAAGGTAATGCAATTGTTTGTTGGAGAAGCTTGGAGGGAGAGCCTCCTCCTGTCATGGTTATAGCTATGACTCAGGGCTCTAGCCCAGGTAAGTGAAGTAAGTGGTCAAATGCTAGAAAAATGTACCATCTGTCCAGGAGAGGAACACGGGCAAGTTTGAATTTGCAGATTAGGTAGTGTGAGAATAGAGAGACTGAAGAGATGAGACTAATGCGCTGCACTTGGGACATTAGAAAATGTGTCTGAGGTTAAGACCTCACCTGTAAGTTCACTGCAGAGCGCTAGAACTGAGGTCGCTTTATAGGATTGAGAAAAGAGGGGGAAAGAGGTCTTTGTGTCTGTGCAGAGCTTTCTGTACTAGAAGATGTGGCTCTATTTTAAAGAAAGGGATAAGTCAGACATGATGGCCCAGACCTGTAATCCTAGCATTCATGAGGTAGAAGCACGAGGATTGCCACAAGGCACTGACTAGCCTGCTACACAGCCTGAGTTCCAGGCAACCCAGGGAAACAAAACAAGGCACTGACTAAACCAACAACAGAATAGAGACACAACTGAATAGTGTTGAGTGGCTGTGGACATGGAACAGCCATCAAGTCATCTCCAGTAAGTGACAACAGCGCTGCATAATGGCCATGGCCAAGCTCCTCAGCAAGACTTGACACTCATGTGACTCACTAATTGAAAATCAGGGTTTTTCTTATCTCATGGAAACCATTTGGGATGGTGAGATGGCTCAGTGGCAAAGGCAGTTGAAACAAGGCCTGGCCCTCTGAGTTTAATTGCAGGACCACATGGTAGGAGCAATCACTCACCATGACATGTACGTTCTGAGGACTACACACAAAATAGATAAATACATGTCGCAAAAATGTTTTTAGAAATTAATTTAAATTTTTTCATCTTTGTCAGTGTAGTTATTCTTTTCTTCCTTTTGTCTCTTTTATGATTAGCACAGATGTATATGCTGAGAGACCTACAGGACATACATGATAATGAAGAGACCTACAGGACATACATGATACTGAAGATTTCTGTCACTGAAACACAAAGACAAAGAATACATATATTCAACAGATAGTGCTCCTCAAGAAAAATTTAGACATTTAAATTGCCAATAATTGCTCCATCATTTAAACTTTTGAAACTTCGCAAGGAGAGAATTATAATGTATGTTCTCAGAGAACTGGAGTGTGGCTTAGGAGCCCTACAGAGAAGGTGTGCAGTGCTTATTGGTTGTGCTCTTTCCGATATTGAGCAAGCATCTCTTACATGAAATCACATTCTACATGCTTTCAATGTCAGGCCTTTTAAATTCCTTCAATACATTATAATCTAAAACCAAACAGAACATAAGAGAGCACCTCAGAAATAGTATTGAAATTAATCACAGTTAATAAAAACTACAAAGTAGATAACAAGATGAATGACTGAATGTGCTACTTCATAATTTATTGATTTTAAACTGTGTGTCTAGTCAGTGTAAGATGCCATCAGTATTTCTGCTTTTCCCTCCAAAATTCCATTGCAAAAAAAATCTTAAAAAAAAATAAAAAAACAAAAAAAAAATCTTATCCAGCATAAACAATTGCTAACCATTCTAAGTTAGTTTGCTAATAAAGCTCAGCTCTGCTGGTCGGTATATTGTCTGTGCACAGAATAAGCTCTATCCCTGTATTGGCCTTGTAAATGTAAATTGTAAATGGAAACATTCTTCTGAATAAGAGACCACTTTATAGCCTTCTCCTGGCACAAAGTCCCATAATAAACTGTGAGAATTTTAATTTAAAGCAAAGTTTAAAAGTCACTGTGGTTCGCCAAGATTATCTGCCATAAAAATGTCTTGAATGTTTATTTGTCAACAACTTATGCAATTAGCCCAAATTAATCTCAAGCTGAAATTGAACCCAACACTCTCAAATAGAAAGCAGGACTGGGTATGCAATGGATTAATGACATGGCAGTAACATGAAGGAATCTGAATTAAATAAGGGGTATCGAAGGGAGGGTAATGAGGGGACAAAAAGTAAATTGGGGGGGGATTGGGAGTGTGCATATGTGTTAGAGCCAAGACAACATACAGTTTAAATAGACACTTTCTGTTATCTTTAAAGAAAAGTTTATGGGATTCAAATTAGTGCTTCTTTGGGAATCTTCAGGACTTTATCACTTGATGCAGATTTGGGATTGGACAAATACCTCAATCTCAGGGCCATTGCCTATGTTCTCACAAATAAGAGTTGCTTTGGAACAACGCAGCCAGAGGTGGAAGATGGCTCAGCAGGTTAGGATGCGTGACCAAGCCCAACAACCTTAACCCCATCTCCCCACCAGCATGATCAAAGGAGACAGCGTGAATTGTCCTTTGACCTGCACACATCAGCCACGGCAAGCACCCATGCACACATATGGGAACACATGCAGACACGTGAATAACTAAGTGAAGTAATTCAAACTATCTTGTCAAAGGAACAATGTAGTAATTTCTTTTGTGAAAGTCTACCAGAAATTTAGTCAACTGAAGGTAAATAAATCAAATACTTTCTCTTCTAATTAACATAAGACTTTAAATTTAGCATTTCTCCTATTTGTTCACATAATGTACCCTATCACGTCTGGAGGTCAGGCCAGTGAGTCTCTCAAAGATCTACAAAGAGGGAGACAGCACTGCTCCACTACGCTACCATGAGACTTAACACACAACAAGCAAGACAGCAAGGATATACATCCTGCTAATGGTTCACAAAGGAGAGGAAACGTCACCACCCAACAATATGTCAAGCCTAATGGGACACAGGCAGGGTAGTGAACAAAGATGTGTGTGTTATTGGTTTCTTTGTACAGAGGATAGAGAATGTTGGACAGATACCCAGTGGTCCTCATGGCATTTCTTATGACAACACAACTATGCCTGATTGCAAATGCAATGGTCGTTCATAAGAGAGATGCTTTGGGATATGTTTGAATTTGTTGTCCTAAGTCTGGCACCAGGATTAATCAGTTTCTTCCCACTGTGTATTTTCTGTGGCAATGGGGACCCAACACTGCTGTATAAAACATGATGCAATCTGCAGGAGGCAGAGGCAGGTAGATCTCTGTGAGCTCAAGGCCAGCCTGGCCTCTACAGTGAGTTCCAGGACAGCCACAACTATGTACAGTGACCCTGTCTCAAAGCAAAATAAAATAAAATAAAACAAAGCAAAAAACAAAAGCAAACAAACAAAAGAACCCCAACCAAACAAAGGGGTGCAATCTTTTTATAATGTGCACCTAACAATGTAAATGGTGGCAGTTGACTTTTCTCTACTGTCTACAACATGAGGTCTGCCTACCAATTTCCAGAGCGGAGAACATGTCCATGCTCTGATTGGCTAAGCTGTGAAAATGTCACATGTGTTATTCTGTGATTATGTGACATGTGGTACATGCTACGGTTGTCAACACGGATTAAAAATGACAACTAAAACAGAAACAGAATCGCAACAGTATAACTGAATGACTCTCTTTCTGGTGATTAAGAAAAGACTTCTGAATGATGAAATTACTGTACAATGCAATAGGGATGATTTGACAAGTACAGGGTTCAGGGGAAAAGGCAGCAGTAACCAAACAGCTTTTACCTGGTAGTGTCTTAAAAATACCCAATGAAGCTATAATAGCACATCTTTACTTTAGCAGGTTAGCAGGAGAACGAGAACATAAATATTTACTTTCCTTCTTACGTGTGACCATTTATATCCTTCGTGGTACAGTAGATGCTGTGGCTGGAGCAGGTTCCAGATGCCGAGAAGAGGCAAGCTGGCACTCCTGTTCTGACTGAAGGACATCTGGGGAATTCTGAGCAATGCCTACTTGCTGTCTGGTTTGGTGCCATCACCACTGTGACTGGATTTCTGTACTGCTTGAATCCTGAAGGTTGTTTTGCATCCTTTACTGACATGCATCTCCCTCTCCAACCTTCCACTTTCCAAATGTCCCCATGACTGTGGAACCTGGGGGCCTGAGGACAACTGCAGTAATTCCAACACGTGCAGGGGACCTGCAACCATGACACCTCTGTGACTTAGCATCAGTGCCTACATTTCTGAAACCATAGATGTTCAGGTAAAGTTGGAATCCTTATAAGAACATATCTTTGTCTGCTCCTAGGCTGTCATTCTCAGGGCCATTTGCTCTAATTCTTTAAATTATTCTGTGTATCTTGCCCCTGAGAGGGATCCATGGTAGTATATTTTATCCACTTAGTTTCCATCTGTTTAACAACACCTTGATCAAGGTAAACTTGGGTGATATTACATTCTAACGTGTATATATTCAATGGTAGACATGTTTTTGTTATTGTGCACAGATCAGTGACATTTCAACATTGCCCACTCCAAGACTCATTTTGAGAAATCAAGGAAGGGTGATCTACAGCAAATGCTTCGGGAATGCCTGGGTTCTGTCTGCCCTGGCTCCCACGGTGTCCCCTATTACTAGTCTCTTGATCCTTTAGCTCTTGAAATAGCACTGTTGGCAAAACCCAGGGCAAATTCCAGGTTTTCTTCCCTAATGGTGTGTAGTCCTGTCTCCTGCAGGTCCAACACCTCTCTAGACTTCTTTTCTCAGTTTCCTGGATATCCAAGGTCACACATTTTTCCCTGAATTGGTGCCGAGCTCCGCCTTACTCCCTCAAAGCAGAGAGAGAGAGAGAGAAGCTGAAGGAGGAAGTCAGATGTGTTCCACATCAAAGAGCAGCATGAGAGACACAGAGCCAGGGACACTGTGAGCTTTCAGCTCCACAGAACCCTTGGAGGGAGGAGAAAGCTGGGCCAAGCAATGACCCCCTGTTGAATTCGCAGAACCTAACTCTCTCACTTCTGCCACAACTTGCTCGAAGCTTACCTTCAGAATGGTCACCGTTTTCTAATCTGAACTTCTAAGGCCTCATCAGCTCTCGCAACTGAAAATCCAAGAGCCTGGAATGTTCTGTGCTTCAGCGTGGGCCTTGGCAATTAGTCACCTTCAGGGCTCGCCATGGTGTGAAAGCCTTCTCTGCTTGCTTTGGCAGTGAAGCCTCACTGGGAAGCTTTAAGCTAGCTTGAGGTTTTATTGTGTTTTTTCCCACTAGATTTTAATTATGGATGTTTAAAGCGTTTCATGTCCAAAGGTACTCTCTCCTAGCAGTTACAAACAAAACAGTGAAAAAAAGCAGTGTGTTAAAATAGGGAAGTAAAACTTTACACACCAGACTGGGCAAGGTTTTAAACGCTTTTTCTTTTCTTTCTTTCTTTTTTTTTTTTCTTTTAAATTGGGTGTTTCAGAATTTAAGTGATTTGTGTAAAGAAGAATGTGTATTATTTACTAATAGGCAAAAAGTAGGTTATTTTCCCAAACTGTGTCTCCATTGCGTTTAATGGGATCCAGATGATACTAATATTTATAGTGAGCCTAACCTCAAAACAGAACACGAGAAGAGGGAAGCTGGGGTCCCAGTCTCACGGCTCCGTTGAACATTATATGTCCCTAGTTTCAAAGGGAAAATACAGTTTCAGTATAAAATTTGAAAGATGGTGAGAAAAACAAACAGCCATTTTATATCCTGAGACTCCCCCTACACACACACACACACACACACACACACACACACACACACACACACTTTGATATGTGATGGGATGGTTTCAGTAAGACAATGATTTTTCTGCCTGTATTTAAATTATATCTTAAATAAACAAAACTATATTTCCAAATAAATGAGATATTCATACATCTATTTTTATAAGAGTTGGAATTTTAAACCATGAAAGACAGCAAATATCAAAATACTCAAACTTAATGTTTGACCTTCAATTTAATGTATATATTAAATTCAATATACTCAAATATATATATGTATATATCACATATTCTTCATGATGTTCTGTTCCATTTTATGCTCTAGTAAGCTGACATTTAGGTCTACGAAATTGCTTCTGCTCAGCTGAGCACATATGTGTCTGAATAAAGATATGTGTGTGTGTGTATACATATACATGATACCTTGAAGCTTTTTGTAGTTTAAATAGAGCAAATATTTCAATAACCAAAATATAAAGAAAGTATCATAGTTTCTTAGGCTTCTAGTTGAAGAAGACTATTCAATTGGGAATGAAATGTTTGATTTTTATGTTTCCTAACCATGTGCCTGAAGAAAACGTCCAGGAGCAAGTATTTTGTCCACTCAAGAGCTGTATGTCTTAGCCTTTGCACAGCCATTAGAACTGAACATGAAAATCTATGAACCCACCCTGTGTGTTCCCACAGATCCATGTTTCTTAATATGGGTGTTATCCTCCTCAAGAGACATTGAAGGAGGGGTGGGGGATTTTAGCTCTCCTTACACCTCAGAGTCCAAACCTCAACATTTCATTAATGGTGAAACTCATTTCCAGTAATAGATGCAGACTTTCCATATAGACTGGAATGGATGGACTTTTTCCTCAGATGAAATGGAGTTTTGAATGAGAAAGTGACACGATCTTATCGGGAACTACACGAGGGAGGAGAGAGACTGTACCTCCCAGAGCAAGAATTCCAGGTGAGAAATCCTAGATCAAAACAGGACAAATGTGGTGTACAACATGCTGATGACTCTTTACTCTAGACACTGCCGTGAGTCCCAGAGCCACCCTGGAGCAGCTGAGCCAGGCCTCAATCACCTGCATCTTTTGTTCATCAGAAGCTATTGAGTATCTGCTCCAGAACCTTTAAATATTCTTCCTAGGTTGCAGAGATACTGTCAGAATTCTGACTTCATGAATTAGTGTCCCAGGGAGGAAAGGTGGCTACAAAGTCTTCAGACGGTGGAAGGTTATGCCCACTTGGCAGAGGGTCAGCACATAAATAGGACACAGAAAGGGATTCATAGGGGCCTCGCTGAAAAGGAGCCAGTTGAAAATTCAGCTTCACTGTACTCAAGGTGGGTACTCTGAGTTGACGGAAGTGTTACCTCTGACTGACAATACCCTGTGACAGGAAGTGGAGACCTTCACTTAGGGTATATATGGAAAACTTTCACAGAGTCATCCAGGGCAGACCCATGAGAGCCAAGACCAGGAGCCCACCTGAAGGTCCTCAAAGTTGGAGATGTCTGCTCAGGAGGGGAAGAAGTATACACATTGCAGGCCCAGAGGGAGGCACGGATGATGCTCCCTGTCTATGGTGACAATAAAGAAAGGTCATCGAATCCAAGTGTACAGCTGACGTCATCAGGAAAACTCCAAAAGGTTGAATAAAGAGACAGGAAGCAGAGGCCAAACAAAAGCAGTTGAGATGCCAAGGACTTTGCAGGCGGGTGTCAGGAAGTTAGGGGAAAATAAGTAAATGTCAGTTTGCAGACACATGAGGGACATGGGCTTCCAGAAGGTCAGTGTGTCCAGAGGGCAACTGTGGAAATCAGAGTTTGGACAGAGTCGGGATCAATGAGCTACTTAGCCACACAGGTAAAGGGTGGTAATTACAGTGTGTGTGTGTGTGTGTGTGTGTGTGTGTGTGTGTGTGTGTGCGTGGTATGATGGGTTAAAAGAAGCCCAGACTTACAGCTCCTTGAACTAACTATGGATTCCTAGATGTTTTCTTTTGTACAGAAGAAGTCTGGGAATAACACTATATGAAATCCTATATATGAAAATAGGTTTTTAATAAATGACCAGTACCATCAAATATGTGGAAACATCTCACTGAACAAGATATTTGTCAGTGAGCTAAATATATGACATGTATTGTAAATAGATTCATATTATGTTCATTATCGCATAATCTCATTTATAAGCAGAGTCCATTTTAAGGGAACTTACAAGTTCATAACAGAATTGAGCATAAAGGACCCGCTAAGATGGCAGCCTCCACTGTGGTCCTCAGTGTTGTAACCTTGTAGCTAGGTCTGGGATACCTGTGTCACTTTAAATCCACAGTTCACATGGGGGCTCGGTGGATTCATGCCCACCAATACCCCATGACATCCCTTTCCCTTTGGTCTTTTTTTTTCTGTGAAAGATTTAAGAAGAATTAAGTTTTTACCTTTTTATTTTATTTTTTTCATTTTTTCAAATTTTGTTTTATTTGGAGAGTGTGATGGGATGGAGGGTGAGTGTGAAGGGATGGAGGAAATAAATGAGATCAAGATACATGATATAAAAGGCACATAGAATAAAATCAAGTGTTTATTTTCAGTTTGTTAAGTCTTCTGGTTTTGTGACTAGGAAGTAGGCACTTGCCCTTAGCTCTTTAATACAGAACCAGAAAGTGGGACTTGGCTTTGTAATTCATTGGGAAAAAATACTTAAAATTTTTGATAGCACAATGGAATCATGGGAACTTATACCAAATACATACTATAAGAATTCACGAGATGGTTGTCATTCCAAGAACAGAAATATGTTTGTATTTATTTTGTGATGGTTTACTCATAAATAGAAAACAAGTAATACATTAGTAAGATTTGAGTTTTACCTTCAACTGCCAAGAATCGAAATTATAATGTTGCCATCAATGATCAAATCAGACACCTTTGTTCCAGAAATAACTCTATTCAGATAATTCTCTCCTATCCTATTTTATTTTCAGATTATGAATTTATAGTATATAATAAGATGCATCCATTTAACTACACATGAGGTTATCTTTAAAGGAATGATCAAACTCATAATTAGTTTATTTAAAGAAACCTGAAGTTTCTAATGGCTACCGTGTCATGTCAACCAGCCTTATAATCCCAGTCTCCACTCTTCATCCTTGATCTTCACAACGTTCCCCAGGATGGACCACTATGCTTTTTCCTTCCTGCATCCACAGCCCTTCCTGTGCCTCTGCTTGATTTGAGTTTCCTAGTCATTATTGTGGGACATTCTTTAAATCACTTTGTATGTATTTTTTGTCCAAATGATTTTATGCTTATTTATATTTTGTTGTAAAAATTCTTTCCTTACAAATGTATATCTCCTGGTAAGATGTTAGTAGACAACACACATATACATATATTAATTTTTTAACATTAAACTGATTCTTTTTCATTGACAGATCAACAAATGAATTTGGCATGCTAAACAGAAACCTAAAATTAAGAACAAATCTTACCCAGAGTTCAAAGCATTTATAGCATATAAGCTCTTAACTATTGTTTTACTGTTTATAAGTATTAAATAAATGTATCTCCCTTATATTGCTTCATATACCTCTGTTTTACTCATATCTCCTACAAGAGAGAACCCTAGGCTCTTGATGAAAATGTGAACAATACCATGGCCCTGCCAACTTATATGAGATTCCCTTCTGCATGCTGTGAATATGTTTTATTACCATTAGTTAATAAAGCAGCTGCTTTGGAACATGACAGGGCAGAATATAGGTAGTGGGGAAACTAAACTTAATGTAGGGGAAGGATGGTGGAGTTAGGCAGACACCGTGCAGCCACCCAAGAAGCAAAATGTGATATAACAAACCTTGAGCCTCTTGGTAAAATATCAAATATAAAAATCTGTTCATTTAAGAGGTAAGAGTTAGTTAATAAGAAGCCTGAGATAATAGGCCAAAGAGTATGTAATTAATATAAAGCTTCAGACTGGCTATTTTATAAATTGTTTCAGGAACAGGCAAAAGGAAAAACCCAGTCCAGAGGGAATGGCAGGACGGAGAATACTTCTAGCTACAAATACCTTTATTGAGTACATGTACAAAAAAGAATACCAAGAAAAATGAATAGACCCCAAGTAGCTGAGAGTCAATGTATGTGTTAGAAAGTGTCAGGAAACAGCTATGAGACTGCATCATCTTTACGTGAAAAAGAAAGGAAAGCACATCAACTATCAACACTATTGAAAACCACAACAGAGTTGTACTGAGCAGACACTGTCTCAGGATCCTGCTTTTTGATATCCTTCTATATATGTGTTGCTTTTATTGGTTGATGAATAAAGTTGCTTTGGGTCTTTGACAG
>NC_022009.1:92660018-92661732 GCF_000317375.1 Microtus ochrogaster | reverse complement strand
ATGATTACAGACATGCAATGAAGACAGATTCAGACAAAAATAAACTTCTGAATGGGTTACACTATGTTAAAAAATGTATGTAAGCTTGGGGGATAGAAGATAAAGAATACAGACAAGAGTACAGACAGTCACATATTAAAGAAGATAGTAAAATAAATATTAAAAATACTAGAAAAGGCCACATAAGATGGAAAATACACAGAGTCTGGATTATTCATATTATTGTGTTTTCTTTGAATGTTTTGACTTTGAATGAGCTAAATACAAAGAGACATTTCATTGTTAAGTTAAACCAACATAAAGATATCTTGACTTCAAAATTTGGGTTTAAGGGTATATTTCTTTGGAAAAGAGGATCTGCTTTTGTTTCCACAGAAGATTAGAATCTATGGATTCTTTCTAGTTTAATGTGGTTTGATGGAACAACACTCCCCAAAAGTCTCTGTGGACCCTAAAAATAACTTGCCCAACATACAGTATGAAGCAGTTTGGAGAAAACAATGCCCAAATTGCCAAAATGATTGTTTATACATGTTTGCTTTTATTTAAAGGATTATATGATATAGAGATTAATATTTTACATTGATATGGATCTTGGTCTATTGATAAAAACTTAAGGTTGATTTTGTTATATAGTGTATATATATATTTCTGCTCTTGTATAAGGTATTGTGTTTATGCAGCTCATTTAAAATGTAATGTATGATTAAGAAATAAAGATTAATAAATAGTCATCTATAATAATAAAACTCTTAATTATTTTAGTTAGGTTTTCTAGATATACAGAAATATATTTCAGTTATATAGATAATCTTTAACACTTAAAAAACCTATGGAATGTAGCATTTAAAAGGTTTTAAGAACTTAGATTTTCTTGACAGTTATACATGTATGCTTCTGGCAGCACCAATTACTTTAGAGAGATTGATGGGCATTGAAGAAACTCATTAAGGAATTTGTCTTAAATGTGACAAGGATAGCCATTTTGGCAAGAAATCAATCTTGCCTGGACTGCTTGATGGTATGTTGTATAAACTAGACATGCAGGACCCACAGAAAAATTACTGCTGAACTTTCCTAAAGAAGCTGAGAAAGTTCTTCAGGATTGCTGCTTCATGAAAGGGTCTGCCAGACATTCTGCAGAGAATTTCTGACAAAGAAAATGTGCCTGACAAAATGCCAACATAGTCAAAACTGTCTTCACATATTCTGCTTCATGAAAAAGTCTGGCAGACACTATGGACCTGCAGGCTGAAGATGGATGCCCCAATGTTACAGAAGAACTTTGGGTGACTGTCCAGGCAGCAAGATGTCTCTGTCAATTCTAGAGTTTGGGAAGTTGCTTCCAATGCACTTCCTGTTTACATAGATGATATTATATCCTTTTATGATGACAATTAAGGTAATCATCAGTCTGATTACAGGGGAAGGCCAGTTTAGTCATTCTTTCTACTGTTATTTAGAGTCTTAGCTGGGGTTATCCTTTAGGGTTCCTGGGATTTTTCCTATTGCTATGTTTCGTGATAGCCCTTTCATGGCTCCCCCAATCAAGGTATCTCTTTCCTTTCCCTCCTTCACTTTCCTACACTTTTCTTAAGTATCTCATTCTCTCTTGTTCTTCCCCTCCCTCCCCTTCTACCTTGCCCTCTCCCTCCTCCCCTTACTTCCCATCCCTACTAATTTTCTCAGGAGGTCTTGTCTGTTTCCCCTTCCC
>NC_022009.1:92652804-92659883 GCF_000317375.1 Microtus ochrogaster | reverse complement strand
ATTCATTTATTTATTTGTTAATTTACTTAATGTGCATGTGAGAGTGTGCAAGCCATGACACACAAGTAGAGGCCAGAGGACAACTTTCAAGAGTACTTTTTCTCAGGGGCTGGAGAGATGGCTCAAGGTTAAGAGCATTGCCTGCTCTCCCAAAGGTCCTGAGTTCAATTCCCAGAAACCACATGATGGCACACAGTCACCTGTAATGGGGTCTGGTGTCCTCTTCTGGCCTGCAGGCATACACACAGGACAGAATATTATCTACATAATAAATAAATTTTTTAAAAAAGAGTACTTTTTCAGCCTGTGGGTCACAGGAATGGAATATATGGTCTCAGGCTTAGCAGTCAGTACACTTTCTCACTGAGACATCCTACAAATAAATCTTTTTCAGTTCTTTTAAGATGATTTTATTTTTTAAAATAAGTGTGCTTATAATTATTGTGGCGTGGTGTATTGATGACTAATATGTTATATATGATGTGCATAATGTGATTCTCTATGGACAGCTCAACTTTTGTCCTCAAACAGGTTAATTCCTTCCCTTTTGTGTCATTTGGAGGAAGAAGAAAAAATCTCTCAGCCCCCCTGATGAATCTGAGATTTTAGACACTTGTATTAATTTTAGTTGTTTTTTTTTTTTTTTAATTCAAGACTACCAACTGCTGCACACCGTGCCGCCGCATCTGCGCTTGGTACGCTGTCACCCAGTTCGTGAGCTTTGGGCAAGGGAGCTGGAGGTTAAAATACACAGACAGAGAGACAGCGACACGGGTCATCCTTGAATTCCCTAAGAATGCCCCCTTTATTGTGTTCGGGGCAAATTTTATAGAGATAGCCACGCCCCAGCCAAACCCACCAGAAACCACTCTCTTGCCATCAGGAACTCAGAGCAGCTGTAGGCACTCAGATCAGGAGATTACAAGAAATTCAGGATCTGGGAATCTCACTGCACCCAACAACCAACTTTTAGAATTAGGTTAAATTTTATGAGTTCTCAGAATATATATATGTATATGTATTCTAAATTACTAAATATCTATATATTCTAAGTTACTAAATATTCATAATGGAAACTTTAGTAAAATATTGTTATTGATGCTATTTTCCCACTGGAAGACATTATTCAAAACTTGATTTCTTATTTTTATAATCCACACCCTCTTCAATATCTATGCAGTATTGTTAGCCTCTCACTGCATAAAATTGGATGACACACCATAAAAGCCTTTCTTCTATGGCTATATTCTCAAGACACATTAAGCCAGAGTATAGCAATTGTATACCTAGTCCTGGTCTGCCAAGTGCACCAAACTCCCTGAAGACACTGTCATGATTACATGGTCAATACTACTGTATGCTGTAGACTTGTGTCATACTGTACTGAAGGCGAATGCCAGCTTCCTCTGTGGAGCTGAAGACACTGTCATGATCACATGGTCAATACTACTGTATGCTGTAGACTTGTGTCATACTGTACTGAAGACGAATGCCAGCTTCCTCTGTGGAGCAATGAACTGTCTTTCTAGTTCTTATTAAAGTATTATTTCAATTATGTGTGTTTCTTCAATGGTCAGATTGTCAGAGCTGGATGGATTATTTATGTAGATTTTTAGTTGTTCAATTATTTCTTGCCATATTCCCATCATCAGTAGAATTAAAATGTAATGCAAGTTGTTCATATTGAAGCAACTCAAATATTTTAAATTAACAAAGAACAATTTAAACAATAATATCTATGTGTTAGTAATAAATATTAGTAGCATCTTTATTATTTTAGTAATAGCAATTTTGTGTCTCTTTTGTTCTAAGCTATATAACATTTCAGGCCCCAATGCTATTAACTGTTTCAATGATAGAGAAAATTATAAAAGTTCCCTGGGGTTGGGATAAAAAAAAGCCAGAGATTTTGTGCAATCTTATGTACCTCTCTTTGAAATTTTTAAAAGAGTATTTCCAAAAATTTTAGAGTCAGTAAATAATAAACCGTGATTTAAAGAACATGAAAGTTCACTACCACTGAAATGATATTGAAAAGTAAGTTTGGAAAAGCGGGAGTTTTATTGCTGAGTGACTTAAGAATGATTTAATGTTTACGGGTGAGCATATTCTGTCTATCAGGTATCCACGTGTGTGAGCAATTATGGCAGACTTTAGAGGAGAAATCCTGTGCACTGGAGAGTAAGTTTATTATTCTGATAATGATCAAAACCAACAGAAATGGAGGCTGCATGTTCATTTATTCATGAATGGCTTCTGCAAGGAAACATTTTAAAATGTTCACAAACTCAATTAAGTTGGTACAACAGGAGGACAAACCATCTCACTCCAGCATGTTGAAGGTGTAGACTCACAGCCACGGCCACAGGATCCCTGTTAAGCTCTCATTTGGGATTTCTGGGTGGATTAATCATGTTGAATTCACAGTGGGATTTTAAGTAAAGTGTAGGGGCAGAGCATTTCCTCGAAAACTTATGTGCTTTGTGCTATGTCTCCAGCTGCCATGGGTTCCACCCTAACACAATGGCAAGAGTGGAAAGGAAGTTGCCTATGCTGATCCCATCGGAGGCAGAAGCCATCAGCATCTGTTGGCCAGATCCAGACTCCCTACCTATGTTCTATTTACTGGGGCTGATCCCAGAGGCATCCACTAAAGTGGCTCAGGATGAGGATGCAGGAGATGTGGAGGCGGGGCTCTGCAGGGGTTTTCACTGGGGTGAGGGCATCTGTACTTTGATTTCCAGGTCAGTGAGAATGTCTGAAAAATGGATTCCATCTGTTCTCCTGGCCCCATGAGGGAGGAAGGTTGTCACTGTGTACAGACCTGTGAATCCGACCTAAACAAACTCCACAGTTAAGGAAATAAACACTGCTTGGAGAGAAACTGAAGCTCCTGGGTAAATGACAACAAGAGGGGTGAGCTCTCACCAGGAAGTCAGGGACAAGAAAGGGGAACCTGACAAAAATAGGCTCAGTTGGGACATTTCAAAGTGAGTGTGTGGGGTCATGGGCCACAGAAGCTTGGCTTCTCTTGTCACCCCTCATCAGCAGAGCATGCTGGGTGAGCCATCCTTCTGTACACATGGGAAGGGTTCAAGTGAGGGCCTGGGTGAGCCGAGGTGGTTCATTCCAGTATTGGGCTATTCAATTTCAAGTCTAGTCTTAGATGTTGTAAAATCAGCTAAAGTTTGCTTTTCTTAGGACACCTTGTGACTGACTCCTATTACAGCTGATGAGGGCTTCTTATCCACACAGAACCAATATTATCAACAGATTATCCAGTTATGAGGTGGTTTGACTATGCCTGTCCCAAAATGCATATGTAGTGATTTTCTTTTGTATTTTAGTAAACAAGGTTTTCTGGAAAATCAGACTAAAACAGCCCCACTGGTCAGTCTTACAGACCAGGTAGTGGTGACACACACCATTCCAATTGCCATAGAAACCAGGTGGTGCCTGCCTTTAATCCCAGTGGTGCACACCTTTAGTCCCAGCACTAAAGAGGATTATAAAGTGGGAAGAGACAGCTCTCAGTCTCAGTCTCATTGTGAGATCCTTGGAGGCAGAATTGCCAGTTTGAACTGAGGCTGAGGTAGAACCAATGGCTGGCTGCTTTGCTTTTCAGGGTCTTCAGGTTGAACCCCAATTTCTATCTCTGAGTTTTCACTAATTATGCTTCATGCCTAAGTTAAAGTCTGCATGCAAGAGGTCTGACTTTTTGAAGGTCATCACATGAGCATCATAACAGGAATTGTTAACGATATAAAATACTCTCAGTATTTGAAGACACCACAAATGTGCTACTTCTAGGCCAGGAAGTCACCCTCACCAGAACCTGAACTTCGGGTGGCTCGATGGTATATTTCCAGATTAGGGAAGATGAATTTCTATTCATTGTAATCTCTCTCTCTCTCTCTCTCTCTCTCTCTCTCTCTCTCTCTCTCTCTCTCTCTGTGTGTGTGTGTGTGTGTGTATGTGTGTGTGAGTGTGTTTATAGCAGCTTGCACTATCTCAGAATGGTGGTAATTAGAGCTGTTTTTTCAAAGGAAAAGCTCAGTTTAATTTGCAGACATTTGTTCATGCAGTCAAAGTTTGAGGAATATAAAGGTTAGCTGCTAAAAACAGGCAAGAAGCATCCTACTGCAGACCCCCTGTAACAAAAGAACAGTTCTAAAAGAGAAGTACTGTTTCTTTCAAAAGTAGACTGCTTAGCATGCCATCATCAAATTACAGAAACACATGAACTTCTATAACTCACAGTGACACTTCAGCGAGCACACAGGAACATGATGTCCAAACAGGACCGAGAAAGACTGTGTGTGTAACTACCCTGATCCTTGAGAGAGAAAACCTGAATTACGAACGTTTTCCCAAAAGCATCTTTCCTTAGAATGAAATGAAGGCCATATCCACATGGGAGAACTGTTACAGAAAAAGCAGGCAGGACCAAGAAGCTGTGGTAGGCTAGATCTTCACATCGGACAAGGCGATGCTTTAGTGTGGTTGCTTATCCACTTTGTGTGTATGGAGTGCAAGCATGGTATCTCAGACTTGGCTAACATGAATTCATTCACATGTTCCTAAGACTTTGTGAAACCTTGAATACAGCCATGAGCAGTCCATAGACTGAGGTGATTCGAATCTTGTTTTGCTTATATTCTAATGTTGAACAGTGATTTTAAGAGATTGATGTCTTTAATCCATCTCCTGCAGTGGGTCTCAACCACGGAGACCGAATTCAAATGCAGATTCATGAGGTGGCACATCATCAAACTGAAACGTTATGGGGCAGAGAGATTCTAAAAGAGAACCAAATTGTCTTTTCCCTGAGAACAGAATATTCCAGTCTCCTTGAGTGAGCTGGTAGAAAGTCAACTGTTTCAGATCTTAGCCAAAGTTGTCCTGAGCAACCTATCACATTTTATCTCCAACCTGTGACTTGTTCTTTCCAAATATGTTCTGGAATTGTGCAGCGAAAAGAGCTTCTTTGTGAACAATGAATAAAAACATTCTGTAACTAAAGTTATTGCAATTTAGACTTCTGACATTGCAGGTTCAATGTCTAGTAAAAATGAAAATTCAGAGCTCCACTAAGAGAAAAAAAAAAACAAGATAACAATGATTGATCTAAAATGTGCTAAGCTCAAAGGGAGGAGAAATGCTTTTTGTCAGCTCATATTTCTGGTCAGGAGTGCTGACTGACTCTTCTGTATAAACTTAAATCCAGCACATAGATAGTTAAAGTTTGAAGGAAGCTGAAATTGTCATTGATAGATCAGCTTGTGACCTGGCTTCGGGTCTGCCCTGCTGGATGATATTAAGCTGCTTTGTAAATAAAGCAGCTTTCTCTATTTCTATTCTTTTTTTTTATAATTTTACAGGAAATTTATGATATATTCATAGCTAGAAGCCAAGAAAAACTAGATCTTTATGATATTTTTATTAGAATTATAAAATTGATTTTGTTATTTTCTCTCTACCACGCTTATAAACAGACAGGCCGTTTCAGTAACAGAAATCGTTTTCAATGCACAATATGTGGCTTCAGTTTTTAGAGGGCAATTATAATGAAAAGAGGAAAAAAAGATGAAAAGTTTACAATGGTCTTTTCCTCATCTACACTTAATTTCCCAAATGCTTGAGATGCTAACAACGACCAGTGTGAAAAAAGTTAGGAATAAATTTGAGCTTTGAGTGGAGGGCATGGTCATAATTTGTGCTGTGTAATTTGCATATTTTGAGATCACAGAAAACTACCAGGTGCACCATGAAATGAGCTAAAAAGAATTGTCAAAAATAAGCCCCACTTTGACCTTCCTTGTCCTTCCTCAGATGCTTTTTGCTCATTGTGCCAGGTGACACATTGGCCTGGACCCAAGGTCAGCATAAAAACTAATGATTCTTGTCTCTGTGAGGACACTATTGTTCTCCCAGGAATGTCAGTGTTCCCAGTAAAATACGGAGACAGGTCATTAAGTTACTGAACTGAAGTTAATCCTCACACAGACTTCAAAGCGGTACAATTAGACACCAATATCTTGTTTGTTCCCAACACATGAGAGGATAAGCTTAAGGTATGTAAGAGTACAGTGAAGAATATCTCTCAGTGCCTAACAGGGCTGGGTGCTTGGTAACACATTGTATAATGCACACCCTGTACTTTAGATTATGCTTATTTCTCCTTGTGAATCAGCATATCTAGGATCTGAAATCAATTCCCTTGATGGCAAATGTATCAAATAATTTGTTGTGCTGAAACAACTTATTATTGTAAAAATCATAAAATCTTTAAAAGTAAAATAGCACCAAGTGAGTTTGCTTTTTACTGTGAGAATTTTAGCTGTGAAATGTTCATCCTATTTCTTATATTGTGGTACCATCCATGATTTCTATATATTATATCATCTATCTACCCATCTATCCATACATACATCTACTTATAGATTTCCATTTATTTATTGATAATCCATTTATGTATCTATCATCTATCAAATATATTACAACATATTTATTACTTTTCTGTTGACTATCATCTTCCATCTATGTACCATCTGTTTACATATATGTATCAATCATCTGTCTATATATCTATAAATAATACTTCTATCATGAAAATCTACAAAGAAGATAGCATCATCAAACCTGTTTTGCATACGAGCAAAGTAAGATCTTCAGGGTCAAGAGACTTATTGAATGCTGTAAATATAGCTAGCAAAGTTTGAATTCTGACCGCCAGAAGTCAATTTTATTACGTCCCCTTGTAATTGTGCTTGTGTGAATTCTTAATATTACATAAACTTTAATTTATGTTTCATTTATCCCAAAATTACTCAGACACACTAGCGGGAATTTAAGAAATGAAGACAATAAACAAATTAGACCTAGGAAATAAACAAAGCACAAGAGAGAAAATATGTTTGAGCTATGGTCCGAGAAATCTGTTGGAGACTAGAAAGGATCCCTAGAACACACAGGATGATGGTGATCAATAAAGGTCAACATGGGGCATGTTGTGTGTTGGAGGCTAGAACGGGTCCCTAGAACACACAGGATGATGGTGATTAATAAAGGTCAACATG
>NC_022009.1:92613352-92652679 GCF_000317375.1 Microtus ochrogaster | reverse complement strand
GGTCCCTAGAACACACAGGATGACGGTAATCAATAAAGGTCAACATGGGGGCATGTTGTGTGTTGCAGTACAGGCTTTAGTGCACTGGAGCATGCAGATAAAGTCAACATTATAAACGTTTCTAAAATGGGAGAAAAGGCTGAGTGTATTCTTCACCCCCCGTCAAGGAAATAATTTTTCTTTGCAATAGACAGAGACTACTACAGAGAAATACAATCAGGGAAAGTCAGAGTTTTGGAGCCCAGTTTGAGTGGGTTTATTTGTAAAATACTGCCACACCTATGATTCAGGGAACATTTTGGAAGAGAGGGCAGAAAAGAATTCATGAGCCAGAAGACTACAATGTGAGATGGTGTCTTCTGGTAACATTAGGAGTTACACTTGTAAAGTCTCACCCACATGTCCACCAAATGTGAACAGAAGGTGCCAACAAACATGCCTGAATCCATGGGGAGAAGCCCAAGAGGCCAATGCTATACAAAGGACTATAGGCAACTGAGTAAAACCAAGAGTGGCAGATGTGGAAGAGCTCACTAGTTGGTTGTCCAGATCCAATGGTCTGCCCTGAAAACATACTTACAAATGTATGTGGATTCAAAAGATTATCTTTAAAATACATGTATGCGTGCAATAACAATGAAAGAAAAGGCCATGAATTTGAAGGGGGTGAGAAGGGGTGGAAGGCATGGTTTTCAGGGAGGAAAAGGAATGGAAAACATAATTACATTATAATCTCAAAAATAACTTTGAATAGAGCAAAAGAAAATGTCAAATTAAAAAGTCTTTTTTTTTAAAAAAAATTAAGCCCTTTCCTTTGGTGTTCTGATAACAATGTTTTTTTTTTTTTTTCAAGGAGCTAAAACAAAATTCTTGGGTGGGAGAAATCAACATGGAATCCCTACTTTAAAAAATGGTGGCTCTCCACCCAGGTGGTAAAGACCCATCAAGGGTAAGACTGTGAGCTGCCTACATGAAAAAAACACAATGCTAACATCAGTTTCTGCCTTGTTCTCACAAAGAAATATTGCTCTGTATTGTACTGGTGCCATCCTGGGTAGCACTAAACAGAGGGGAGGGGATGATCTTTGCAGGAGAGACAATGACAGTAAGAGTTTACTTGACTTGACCTTCATCCACACTAGCTTGCAAGACTCACATTGTGTATTTATATAAATTATCTTTGATTTGGTTACATGTTCAATAACTTATTACAGAAATATTTTGGCATAAAAATAATATGAATAATTTAACATAAAAATAAAGGAATAAAAATCAGTGAAAATACATGAACTGAGGATGCACTTTCCCCAGTTAAGGAATGTCTCCAAGAAGCTAATCAGTTGACACAGTAAAAATCAAACTGTGTGAACTTCTTTCTGATGGCAACATATTGAACTGATATTTAAATGTAAGATCTCTTCAAACTGCATGGTTTTAACCTGATGAAATAAAGACTTTTGAAGCTTTTGGTTCTTCTTTGGTTCATAATTAAAGAATGACAGGGATCAATATGGACACCCAGCACATTTATTTCACATTTACATATTGGTTTCATTACCACTGTCGGTGAAGGAGATATTCAAATCAAGGTTGATTCACATGTTGAAAGCATGCCAAACTCCTAACAAATACATGAAGAAGGTGACTTGAGTCAACTCCATGCAAACTGAAAGGTTAAGACACAAACAGGAAACGAGACTGTTCTCCTGCTTTGTGTGGCTGTTCTGTCGGTTTGTTGTTCTATGCCTTTGTTGTAACACACCATGATCACTGTGACCTCACAGTTAGCTGCTGTAAAGTCCCAGTTCTGGGGACCCTTAGCTTTCTCTTCTGTGCCATGTTTACTACATGGCCAAAGTTGGCATCTTTGCCTTTTCAAACGAATCTCTCCTAATGTTTAAAACATACACATGCAGTAAGGTGATGGTGGTGTACACCTTTAGTCCCAACACTTGAGAGGCAGAGGCAAGTGAATTTCTGAGTTTGAGGCTGGCCTGCTCTCCAGAGGGAGTTTCAGAATGACTAGGGCTACTCAGAGAAAACCTGTCTCAACCACTCTCCCCGACAAATATATATGCATTTTGCTGTTAATATGTGCATTTACCATAAAATTTGTTTAAACACAAGGTTATTATATTTTTGTTAGGAACACATGCTCATAAACACATTAGTACACATATTCACTTCTATATTATTTAGACTTCAACATTGTTGATTTAAAAAAACTGAATATACGCTAAGATTTAATATTTATCAAAAGTTTTGGAAAAGGGTGAAATGTACAAATTCTGCCTCTAGCAATCTTCTTTTTCTCTTAATTCTCAAAGATTATTCTGTGATGCCAAAGCTTTACAGGATTAGCTCACCCATTTATCCACCTGTGTAGTTGGAGGTCACTTGTTCATTTCTGGCTGCTCAGCCCTGAAATAATCACACAAAAACCACATTATTTGTGATACTGTTTGGCTAAGAGCTTAAGCATATTGCTAGCTAGCTCTTACATCTAGAATTAACCATTTCCATTATTTTATATTTTACCACAAGACTTATAGCCTACTGGCAATGTTCTGGCTGACAGCTTGTATCTTTCTCCTCTGGCAGCTACATGGTGTCTCCTAACTTTGCCTTCCTTCTCCCAGCATTCAATTTAGTTTTCCCCACCTACCTCTGTTCTGCCCTGCTATAGGCTCAAAGCATTTTCTTTATTCATTGACCAATAAAAACAACACATTTACAGAAGTACCTCCCACACCACACCTGCTCTTGACTAAGGCACTTCTTAATCTGTTCTTTGGAAGGAAAGAACTTCATATAGGTGTTTACATTCAGGTCAAACCATCCCGGAATTTAAGGACTATTTCATATTTGATAGTCAAATCCTAGCAAAGGAATAGAGAAAGCATCCAACTGAAATTTCAGTGAAGCAACAGAGAGAGAAAGAATGCCAAAATTCAAGGATTGCTCCAAATTTGCAATGATTTTTCTATCAAGGTAAGGCTTCAAGGAATGTAAAATTTCACAGAAATTATGGGAGTAACCTTTTCTTCCTTTCAAGAAATGGAAATTCTACTCATCCATTCCACAAGTTTTCAAACATTCTTCTTAAAAAGTCTACTTGATGTCATTTATGAAATGGGAAAGCAGTTGTCCCTCTGTCTGGCCACAGAAGGGTAAACAGGGCCCCATTCTGATGACTTCCAACTGGAGTCAGCTAGGCAACAGGTAGGACCAAACATGTGGCCACATCAGTCTGTGCTAGTCCAAGTGTGAGAGAGGCAATTGAACAGTGTACTGTGATATCATCTAGTTTCCTATCTCCAAGAGCTGGTTTTATGGCTTGTTCTTGAATGGCACACATGGAGCTGCAGCATCTCTTGGTTTATTACAGACAGAAGTCCAAGTAGGAAATTGAATTGAGATTCTTTAAGTGGGGGATTGTGTAAACATTTATTGCATTTTCATGTGAGTCAGACAGTTCAGCTCACCTGCTTTTGCAGGGATCATATAAAAGAACATAAGGCAGTAATTGTGCCTGGAAGCAACGGCTCCATCTGTCTTTAAGATCTCCTTCCCACTGTATTTATGTGGAACATGCTGGTGGCTGGGATCAGCCATGAACCCTGGAACTTGATTAAAGCCGGAGATGAAGTAACAAGGCCTTCTGGAGCTAAAAAGTTGACCCATGGAAGACGTAAGAGATTCCTCCGCAGAAGGTGTGTGCTGCCCACTCAGCCTGGATGAGAATGTGCCTCCAGGCCTCCCCTTCTCGATACTGTTTTAACAGACTCTAACTCAAGTCTGTTTCTTTGCTATTTGAGTTTGGAAACTCAGCTTGTATTACAGAGCTACTGCCTCCTGGGCTGTAAAACAAGGGTTACTGTTTACCTCCTCAGTGTTCCCTCGAAGACAAAGCAGCTCAAATAAAATCTATCTGTAGACACGAAGCACAGTAAGAACTCAACACATGTGGCCTCCTCACGCTCTTTGAGATGGACAGGATGACTGACTCGCATAACCACTAACTTCATCAGAGATGGATGGGTTCATATTTACTCAGATATACAGTTTAGGAGGAGAGAGCCACTTGTGGTTCCAAGATGCCCAGCTAGCTTAGACCTGAAATAACTAAACAGAAACCATATTATTTATATCACTGCTTGGCTCATCAGTTCTAGCTTCTAATTGGCTAGCTCTTACATCGATTTAAGCCATTTCTATTAATTTATGTATCACAATGAGGTCGTGGCCTACCAGCAAAGTTTCAGCATGTCTATCTCTGGTGGCTCCATGGCATCGCTCTGACTCTGCCTCCTTTCTCCCAGCATTCTGTCCAGTTTTCCCTGCATACTTAAGTTCTGCCTTATCAACAGGCCAAGGCAGACTCTTTATTCATTAACTAAAAAAAGCAACACATAGACTGAAGGACCTCCCACACCAATACAGAGCACAAAGCATTAATATTAAGGGCAAAATAAAATTCTGACCTGCCCATGAACTTGTTCTTTTGTTTCATTTTTGTACTTGGATTTTTACAACTCCCCCTCAGCTAAGAATATGGGTAGCTAATCCAGAGGAAAGAAATTGATATTGATTTTGATCAGCATGAAATTATCAGGCTGAATTGATCATTACAGATGATTGCTTTTCATGCTTTGGTAAGGGGCATTTTTGATCACTTGTTGTAAGATGCCCATTTTGTGTGAGAAGAAATGGACTTAGAAATATTTTGAAGTACACTCTGCCGTTTTCAACTACTCATTTGCATCCCTACTGTTTTCTCCAAAGGAGGCACTAAGTACTAACTCATTAGTACATCGTGTCTGGGTTACCTACATGCTTGGCATAAATCATCCCTGTTTGTCCCTTAATCTATCTGCTATAGCTACTGAGCAATTGAGTTTTCTCCCTCAGTGTTCTGGCCACGTCCTATCTGTCCTTCCTTGCACACTAGCAGCGGGTTTCAACCTCATTCTGGGCCACTCTTTGTTATTGCAAAAGAACATTTTCTAAGAGAGTAAAAATTAACATTTAGCTCATTATTTTAGCTGCTATTACAACTATTCTGAATGAGACCATCTGGTTTTCCTACTTGTCAAATAAAATCCTATGTCCCATATTCTGCACTAAGGCCAAGTCAACATCTCTGAATTTGGGAGGTACAGAACATTAAGTCCTAACTCAGAATACGTGTGTGCATCTCTCTGGGGCCTGGCCTCTGTGGCTGAACTGGTATCCTGTGGTCCTTGATGTCACTCCTCTCTGCTGAACTCAGAGATACTTCTGCTTCCACCACATTCCTGTGGATTTACCTGTCTTGCATTCTCAGTCCTGATACAAATGGCTCACCGGTTTTCCCAGAATTCTTTGCTTTTAAACAAACACGTGGTCCTTCTTTCCTGTGTATCACTAGCATCCCTGCCCTCAGGCCCGTCTCTAGCCCATCTTCATTTGTACCACCAGTCAAATATCTTAATGTCACTCTTTTTTAATGATTATATTTTCTTATCTTCAAATATATTCTGATGTTACAGAATATAATAAACTAGGTCTCACAAATAGAAAGAAGTGTCGAGTCTGTGCCCTCCCAAGACCATGTCAGAATTTAACTGATGTGGAGAGTTAGTATATAGAGTCTCCAGGAGGAGGTATGGGTCACTCCAGACTGAATCCTCCAGCATGTATTTCTGCCTGTCTTACATGGTTTAAACTCTTCTGGGATGCCCTTCCTCCAGGAATTCTGTTTTAAAGTCAAGTATTTGTTTTGGGGTTTTCTCTTCATATGTGTGACTGTCTACATATCCCTTCTATGAAAGTAAAGAACCACGAATGCACTGAGCATTGGTGGCACACGCCTTTAATCCCAGTGTTTGGGAGGTAGAGGCAGGCAGATCTCAGTGAGTTCGAGGCCAACCTGGTCTACAATGTGAGTTCCAGGACAGCCAGGACTGTCACACAGAGAAACCCTGTCTTAAACTCTGACTCCCACTAAAAAAAGAAGCAGGAAAGCTTGAAGAGAAACAGAACAGGTGCTGTAGTCTTGGTTCTGCCTTCCCAGGCCCCAGAGTCATAAACCAAAATAGACCATTATTCTTTATCAATAATCCATCTCTATAAAAAATGTACAAACACAGGAGCCAATAATTATTTACTAAACTTCAAAGATCCATCCCCAGATAAATCAATTTTTGTAGGGCATTTGGACATCGTATGTCAAGAACTGAATGGACAAGCAGCATTGTGGACTAGCAGCATTGTGGACTAGCAGCATTGTGGGTACCAGCTCACGGAGGTAGATCAGATGACCTTTTATTTGAATCAGACCACTCTCCTCTGAGGCGAGTTTCCAAGGCAGTTTAATAATGAAAGAAATAATACAACAGAAAGAGCCTCTAGTTAGAACCTCCTGTTGCTCCAGGAAATACTTGAATGACTTCACATTGGGTGGGGCTTGGGATAGCACAGTACCTCCCAAATGGCTGGTTAAATGTGGTAGAAGGTTCTTTTTCACTGAGAACTCTGATGGCAAGCAGCCCTTGATCTGGATGAGTGCTGGCAGCCAAGCAGAATGCCCTCACTCCCAGCATTCAGTCTCCTTTGTTATTCTGAGACGACCTTCCATCCATGGTCACCAAATGATTTCAAGCCATCGCCTGTGGCAGAGCTGGTGAAGCAATTTAGAGAGCATGACAAGAAACAAACACCCTGGAAACTTCTTTCACCATGCACGGAAAGAAAATGCAATTGGAAGCCTAAAAATGTAGAAAAGCTATTGTCTTCAGAGGATTTTTGCTCTACTTGGTACGACTTGCTGTTATGATGTCCTAAGCAAACACAAGTTAAAACATCATACTCGGAGTATTGTTTCTTAACCAGTTTTTAGATCATATGGTTCTTGCGTTAAGTGAAATGAGAATTTTTTTTACACATGTATCTAACTCACTGAAATTACATAGTGCACACTTCATAGCTCCTAGCTCCCAGGACTGGAAGCACCACAGAGATCTTACTTAAATGATTTATTCCACATTTCCAAGAACACAGTGTACTCTCTACTTTCCGTCTCACTGCTGAACCAAGAAAGGGCTGGATGGAAAATCAAAACAAACCCTGGGTTCCTTGCTCTTCGTCTGGCCTCACAGTTGCTCGTTTTCCCTCCAGTGTGTGGTTAACAGTGTAGCAAAGTGAGTCACGAGATTGTGTGCGATGGGGTTCTTGATGGTGGATGATGAGGGTGCTCTGGCACCTGACACTTCTGCAAACACTATAACTCTTTAAATTTGAAACACTGTTAGAACCATGTACACTCCCAGAAATGCTAGACTCATTTGTTCATTTGAACATGATGTAACATGCAACATGACCTTGCATTCACCCACTACCAATTTTCACCGTGATTTTCAGAGTTCAGTGCGTGAGAAGAGGGATGTCCAAAGCACATACTGCATGCCCTTCTGCTCAAGCACATGTCCTCTGTCACACAGATCCTTAGAAAGAAAGCACAGATTTGAAAATAAAACTAGTAAGAAATTCAAGAAAGCTACAACACAGCATGAGATCAACAATGAAACCAGGCGGGGGGGGGTTGGACGGGTTTCATGTCCAGGGAGACGGGATGAAGACAGAAGGGCAAAGAGTCCTTTCACATCTCCCCATAAAACACCACACAACATCCTTATTTAATCAGCATGACAAGACATTTGATACTTGATTGTGATTGACTGCAATGGATTCTGAGAATTTGTCTTAACCTACACATACTCATACATGCTGATAAAGATTTTATGACTAGGAAAAGGTCACAGTCCATGCCAGAAGAAGTCTTATTTCAAACATTACAAGAGCGAGGATGGGGCAGGCACTGGTCAAAAGCCAGGTTTAGTCTTTTTGCAAATTATTTCCTTCTTAGCGTCTCACTAATAATAATAACAATAACAACATATTATTATAATAATCTAGGGGAAAGGGACTTACCATGTGAAATACTCAGTCATACAATTTTAATATTTTAACTTCTCATCTCTGAATTTTACAAAAAATCTTGTCAGTCTGATAAGGTTGCAAGGTTTTAAGTTCTATTTAAAAACAAAATTGTGTTTACTCTCTGAAAACTTAGAATTGTATATACAGGATCAACCAATGCATTTTTACAGAACCATCCAGAAATTCAGATTAAACTCTTAAACCTCTCTTGCCTGGTTCCTCCAGCTCTGTAACTTTTTGGGTTAGATGCCCTTATCTCCTTTTGTGGGGAATCTGCTAAAGCTGAAAGGTCCAACATCCCAGGGAGGTTTTCTTCAAAATCCACCTCTGTGCTTTAAATGCTGTTGCTTTATCTGGCCATTATCTTGAGTGGCACTTTCTTGATGGCAGAGATAGAACAATAGTCTCTCAAAACAGTGGACATTCCCATTTGAAAAGGACAAGTAGATCTAGTTGTTCTAGAAATTTATAAGGTGACAAATAGCCCAGGGACTTCAGAAAAATCCTCCAGTCTCTGCAAAGGTGTTTATTCTATTTAGTTCAACTTGGTACCTATTGTAGAAATTACTGATTTCTAATGTGTGGTCAGTGAATTTGTGTTTTGGAGATCTATGTAATTTTTAATATTAATTAAAAATCAACCACATTATTCATGTTGGCTGTTTCTTGGAAAGCCATGAAGAAGGCTGGTTTAATAAACACCCATTCTTCACAAGGAAGGAAGTATCTAGATATAGATGATAAAAGTGAGTGCAGAGCTATTCTGCAAGGTTTCTGTCTTTACTCATAGCAGCCCCTTCGAGTCTATTTATTTATTCCGCATTTCACTAAGTACTAAGAGGCATACTGAAGGAAGTCCCCCTGCTACCGCAATTGGGTTTCAAACCTGTTACACTGTCTTCAGTGTGGATCCCCATGTCTCAACACACATCTTCTTATCCTTTCGTAGTCTTATGAAATCTGAGGCAAGAAGAAAGAGACTTCTTCCACCTCAGAAAAGGACGCCTGTGTGGAGTGACACACATTTTGTACACCAATGGCATAAGGAAACAGTGAACATGGGTTTGGGTGCTGTAAATACTTTAAGACAGCAGATAAATTTGCAAGTCAAGGTCTGTGACTAACAAGGCTTATCTATACCAATACCTAAAATCAATTCAAAACAGAATAACAGGATGTACAGTCGCAATACCGTGTCTCATGCCACGAAAAATGAAAGCACAAAATGAGTTTGTGTCTAAACACTTTCAGGTCCTTTAAATTTCATGAGATGATACTGTGGTTAGAAAAGCGTAGGCTTCAGTGCTCTCTCCTGAAGCTCTCCTTTCCTTTTTATTGATGAATATGCATACCCAATCCTGTTTTTAAAAGAGAAGACAAGAAAGAAAATCAGGGGTAGATTTCTCATGGCATGCAGGCCTCCCTCTACTAAATGTCAAACAAAACTCCAGACATATTTGATTGGTATGTCTTCCTGTTATGGCTTGATATAGGTAGCTGTGAGTGCTACGGGAGAAAATTATTTGCAGCTTAGTGTGTCTCGGGGTGATCGAATGTTCTGCTGACTGGTAAGAAGAGAGGCAAGAAAACACTTCAAGGGCACAGTAGGAGGCAAAGCACAGGAGAAAGGAGAAGTGCTTAAGGATGGGATGACCACACAAAAGCCACCCTGGCAGGAGCAGGCTAACCTGAAGAAAGAAAAGAGACTGATGATAGACAGGCTAGGACTAGGTAGGTTCAATTAATTTTAGGTTTATAATTGATATGTATTAATTATAAAACATTACTATTAAATAGCTAGGGCCAGGGAACTGTTTCAGTAAGGAAATTTTTCAAAGAGTATATGCATGGAGTAGACAAGAGACAACTTCACTTCTCTTTTGTAAGGTTCTAAGAAGGAGCCAACTCTCCAAGTGACAGTGTGATTGCCCTTCTTCAAATCACAGCTGGTCAAAATGCAGAGAGAACAAGAAATCATGAGGTACCTACTGTCAATAAATACATCTTTAACACAACACCCATATCCAAGGCTTGGGAGATGTCACAGAAGAGAGGTCAGAAAGATGGTAAGAGCCAAAGAACAGTGAAGTCTCTTGCGAGATTTTGTCTCCTAAAAATGATAGGAAAGCTACATTTATGATACTTCAACAATATGGTCACTTAAAGAGGACCTGAACAAAGACAACACCGAATAGACAACCTCACATGAACAGGGTATCTTGTGAACTCACCCCTAGACAAAGAATTTCAGACCATTTGACAATGTGACAACAGCTGAGGAAAGGAGAATTAGCCCTCCCTGGGGATGGGTCCCTTATTCGTTATCAAATGCCAAGTGATCAGCATGAAAATCATGCACATATAGGCAACAGTAGATATACACAAGTGGTTTTTACATCAGGGAGTACATTGTCCGGTTGGGATAATGAGGAAGGATGGGGGATGAAGGGGAAGTTGGAAAGCAAATCTTTACAAGACAATTTTTTTTTAAATGAAAGGATCCATATGGGCTGTACACTTGTGACTAAATGCTCTTCCTTTCCTTTATACTATCTGGGAAACTAAAATGACTGTCATTTATTAGTGATATGCTACATCTTCAACATGCAGAACTACTGTCTTAGCCAGTAGCAGGTCTATTGCTTTATAAGACTAGAAGAACAGATTTGAAATGGCACCAGGTATATGGCTAGGCTTTTCTGCATCTTAGGTAGAATTATTTCCCCTACATATCTCTGATCTTGCTTGGCAAAAGACCACCCCATGAGCCTTGACAGCTTCTATCAGATTATTAATACTTCCCGTGTTTACTCAGTGGGAGATTTTACAATCTGAGGAAGATCCTGGCACACAGGGTCTCAGCTCATTTTCTTTTCCAGGCTCTGTGAAGAAACTATAAATTCCTTTCCAGGTCCTAAAATTGGACATAATTCTGCCAGGGTGTCTTAGGAAATTATTATTTACAGGTTGACTTTTTCTCCAAAGCTCTTCACCAACATCTCTTCAGAGCAGAAATCCAGGAAGATATCTGACTTGCTGTGAAGACAAAAGCACACTGCATCCCAGAAAATCCAAGCAGATGTTCCTTTCCAGGGCAGAGAGAAAGAGTTCCTATATCCAGCTGGTTTCTAAATCACTGTGAAAGTCTCCCTGTCTACTCCCCAAAGATGTAAATTGTTTCATGAATAGAAGAGCAGGTAACATGGCTAAAAATAAAGGCCATAGGAAAACTCATGCTGTAGGGAGAAGCTAATGAAAATTGGAAGGAAATAATCACGAACACAGTGGGCAAATGAAGACCCTGATTGGAATTCACTGTTGTGGACAAAAGCATTTGCCTTGGTCTTCATTCCCTCCCAGACCCATTTCCTTCTCAGACCTAGACGCATCTTTCCAGGTTGTTACTTGACTTTGCTAAATGGTGCTTAGGGATGAACTATCCTGAATGATTGCTATGGTATAAATTTTCGAGTACTCTCTCAAGTACAAGTTTCTGGTTCATGATCTAACACGCTTGGAAATCATCAGCCTATCAACAGAAAAACAGAAGCATCCTCTGTGTCTGGTCCCTCCTGTATCTCTTGCCTAGCTACCAGACAGTCAGCTATTTTATTAAACCAAGCAGAAGATGCCTTGTCAAAGACACATCTTCACAGTGTACAAGAAGATTAATAACGTAAGTGTATGGCATCTGCTCTTCTTAGGAGATTCCTATGCCTCTCTACCTCTCAGATCTAGGAGTCCTATCAGGGTCCTCACTATGGATATGTAAGACAAGTCTCTTGATTTAAGCAAGGGGCTTCAGTATAAATGTGAAATGTCCCCAAAAGAAAAAATTTGAAAACTTGGTCCCTGGCTCTTGTGAACGTTTAGAAGACTGTGGAACTTTTGGGATGGAGGTCCTCACTGGAGGAAGTGGTTCACTGAACATTGCTTCCAGAGTTCCAGGAAACATGAACATGTCTTCCAAGTTGGCTGCCACTCCTTCCCCACGGTGATGGATTGTATTTCTTTTCCAACTGTGGCCCTGAATCAACCCTGCCTTCCTGAAGTTGATTTTTGTCATATTACTAAGAAAAGTAACTAGTACACGAGGGGAGAAAATGTAGCTTTGAAATAATATAATCTGCCCCACGTTTGAAAAGGTATTGACTTAAGAGAAACTATTTTACCAGAGCCTAAGCAACTGAGATTTTATCAAATCCTAATCTGTCTAGGAGCTGGAAGAAACCACAGCTTTCTCTATTTCAAAGCTTTTTGGGATAGAGCCCAAGAAGTAATCATGAGTATATTGGATACCACCCACCCTCACACACAGACTCCATCACTGCATCTATGGGCTACTACATCATAGTGGGGTCACAAGTGTGGGTGCTACTGACTTCACCTCACTTGAAAAGTCTTAGCTATGGGTGTCAATGCCTTCAGGTCTGGGTAAGAAACAAATGGAATGCCAATGTTTCCACAAAAGTCACCATGAGACAGTGAGCATTTTACACTGTAGTTACTGTGGGTAATGAGTCAGGCCGAAGTTTAGCTAAATTAGATGAAACCCACACTGTGATACAACTCACCTGAGGTCCATTTCCCTTTTAGTCCATTTGGTATCCGGCCTGTTTAAAACAAAGACAAATAATAAACAAATCACGGTGAAAAGCAAAGCAATGTGCAGGCTGACGGACAGAGCAACCACTGGAAATGGTTTCATGAGGGGCAAGAAGCAGGGATTATGAAAATAACTGTGATTAATAAGATGAGGATAATAACATGGGAATTGGGCAACACTCAAGAAGAGCTGAGTAATTCACGTGGATAGAAACTAAAAAGGGAATTAAAATGAAATACTGAACACTAGGAACTTTGTAACAAAAACCAAGGGACATATTTTATTAGTCATGATTCTGAACCAGTGACTCTGAAGACATGTCACCTGAAACCACTATGATAAGAATGTACATTGAAAAATGACAGCATTTAAAATGTGAACTAGAACACCCATCCCCACCCCCCCCAATTCTGTTGTTAATAGAAGGAGCAACACTAATGCAGTGAGAATTCCAGAAGGAGAGAACACACATGGACTTGGAAGAGGAGGGATCCTTTAAGTAAAAATGGCCTAGAATTACCCAGACCTTAATAATAGAGACTCTTCTCAGACCTAGGGAGCTCAGAGAATACCATGCAGAATAAATACTAAAACAGCATACCTTATGTCATTACCTGCATGACTTTGTGCATAACCTATCTATGCCATTGCAGAATGAAGAACTTACAGGCACAAGGTTAAAGCTGTGATACAGTAGGCTGTGTGCTTGGTGGAGGCTCACCAGCAACAGCCAGGGCAACACCATGATTTGTTATATACTGAGAACTAAGAGGTTTCCTCTAGGCGGTCTCTGTAGAGTACTTGTCTCAGGCTTCTGTCATCTGGGACGAGGAAGCAGCAGTTGCTGCTTTCTGTATATGCAATTACAGATAAATGCCGACTATTCATTGATGTTGGTACTCAGTGCTGGCAGAGGCTTTGCCTTTCCTGTAGTCTGAGATACTGGCATCTTTGACAGGACATGCCATATCAATGATACACAGTCATCCAGGATGCCCCCACCCTAACTACAGCACAATTCAACTACAGTAACCTAACATACACAAACCTGCTAGGAGGAAGGAGGGGGAAAGGAAGTGGGTCATTTATAGAGGAGCAAATGAAAAAAAAAAAGGTACCACTCTTCTCTTCAGAAACCATTCAGACACAGAGAGCATGGAAGTGAGCCATTTCAAGTGTTGAAAAAATAGAATACTATATCTTTACATGCGTTCCTCAACCATAAAGGAAAAACAAAAAGTCAACTATAAGTGAATGAGTCCCAAATAGACCTGCCTTCCCGAAAAATGAAAAAAAGGAATTTCTCTGGAGAGGAAGAAAAGTACAGATGTTAAATCCTGCTTAATAAAATGAAGATGATGAGGAAGAAAATGATCAAAAGGAACTGAAATTCTTTCCCGATTCCTGACTAACTGACGTGGCAGCTGTTTGTGCCTGTATAGTGATCCTGTTTAGTGATGCTATACCTTATAGCTTCATGAAATGATCACAACAGTTTAACAAGATGGGTAGAAGTGGAGCGACTTGGTTACAGAGCTAGAGCAAAGTGATATGAGGCCCAGCAGCCCTAGAAAATAACCTGGAATTTGTTATAAAATTAATCTTGAAACCCCAGGGTGACTTCTGGACTTTCATCATGAGTAAAATCTGTAAGCTGTAATAAACAGGAACCAGAACCATATAAGATGTTCATTTAAAACATGGGAATATAGGAAAGCATTGGGAGATGATAAGGAAAAAATAGAAAAACAAATGAACTACAAGAAAAACAAGCAGAACATGCATATAAATAAATATGGTAGAACCTAGTCCAACTAAGCCCATGGTCTCTTTAACTGAGACTGATCTAGAGCCAACTAAGTGATGAGAGGTTGCAGATAAACTATAACAAAAGAGACAAAAGTATAAACACACAGTCCATGTGAAAGTTTCTTTAAAATTGTGCTCATTTACTTAGTGTGCTTGCACAAGTGCATTCTCTTGGGGAGTCACAGCGTGTGTGAGGATGGCAGGAGGCAACATGTAGCCACTATGCCTGTCTTTCCACCAGTGCGTCCCAGCGATGGAAACTGGTGGCAAGCCCCTACCCCATATGTGCTGTCCAGGAGTGTATGTAATCCCACTTCTTTCCATGTCTCTTCCTATTCCCTTTACAACTGGGAGCCGACTGTAGCAACTGTGAGCTTCTCCCTCAGTTTAATGGCGTATCTGATGAGAAGAAATGCAACGGAGCAGTCAAGCAGGAGATATTTTACTTTTATTCAAAAGCATTGCTAAAGACAATTGAAACTTAGTGGTACCACTCTGTTTGTATATTACTTCTACTTGAGCAGCCACTCTTTTCTAGGTGTGCTCTGTCAAGTAGAGAAGACCTTTATTTCTCACTTCATCACAAGGGAATAGATGAGTTAATGGATAAGGGAATTAAGTTACTCAGGGTCGCAGCCTGCTGTTCTGATTTCTGTATCAGTCTTGCCATCCAAGAATGTATGCTTCTGTACTGATCATGTCATCAGAGATTGGGTGCTGCTCTGTTCATACTTCATAGACAAGCAAATCCGCTTCCACGCCACTATCTCAGTAAGCCTCTAGAAAGATAGTAAATAATCGTTCAATTAAACTGCAGTAGAGTCAAATGTTTGCTCTTGGTTCTCCATGTGTAAGTAATGGAGAGAAAACTCTGGAAGGCTGCCAACATTAAAAGATGTTTTAACTCTTTGAAGAGGTGTATCTTCTCAGAAGCAGAAGACCAGAGAAAGAAACTTGTTTCTGCTTTCTTTCACAATACAGTACAAATGTATTGTGTTCTCCTCGATGGCAAATCTTTTTTTTATTGTTTTTTATTGAGCTCTACATTTTTCTCTGCTCTTAAATAAGGTGATTCTGAAAATTTTCTCAAGGTTTGTCAAGGGAATACACACACACATATTTATGTGATATATACATATGTATATATATGATTTTGCAGATTGGTAATTTATGAAAAATATGAATTGATGGATGGTGTGAAATTAGTAATTATTATTTTAGCAGGTAAATACTCAAAGTACTGAAATTGGACAAAAGGAAGATACTAACTTCAAAATAATCAATTACACCGATATATTAACTATTGTAAATATTCTTCATAAAATCTAGAGAAAATAGATTACTTTTAATCAGTCAGTTTTGTTAAAACAGAAAAAAATACATTTGTAAATTACATTTCTAGGGTTCCTGTATGCTGGTTCTGGGTTTCTTAACCATCATGGAGAGTCTCTACCACTCCTGAAATGTGAGTGGAAATGGTTCACTCATCCAACTATAAGCAGGGTGGGGATGGGGTGGAGTGGGGTGGGGTGGGGATGGTGAGCTCATTTAGATCAACATGAAGCTTGAATGAAATAATGTATGGAATATTTTCTGAAAATAAAGGCATGCTTCAGATCTGGGATGAGACCATCATGAGGGTTGGGGAGAGCCTGGGGAGCCTGTGCTGATTGCTTGCTTACAAATGTTCTCATCATACTATGGGGTTACCTGTCTCCTGCAGCATCTTTGGAAAGGACAAATTCACCACTTCCGGCAGTTAGCATTGATAAACTGAGTCTAAATGCCCCTGGCCATGTTACCATTCTGATTCTGCCATACAATGACAGAGTGTTCTCGTATCAAGAACTTTTGGTGCTACTATGGGTCACATGTGCCTTTGAACTACAAAGCTGAAGGCAGGGTCTCTGCACCTGGCCTCTAGAAAATGTGAAGAATTTGTTCTTTTTGCTAAACCCAGTCTTCTACCTAAAGAAAAGGTGGAGAACAGGGAATCAAAATTAAGTCTTGGGTCCTATTGATTGACAGACCATGTGATGAGGGAAAGTGTGCTCTCAAACTATTTTCCTTGGCCTCATTTTCAACGTTGTTTTGGAGCACATATGCAGATTAAGTATTTAGAAAGAAAAAAATCAAAATATGTTGACTAATGAACAATAATAAACAGGGGGTGTACAGATAATTGCATGAAAATAACAAATTTCAATGAGTTCAAATAATATATTCTGTGTTTACTTTACTTGTAACTAGTTATGGAGTAATAAAGTCAGCAATCTTAGCCATATAATATGGTAAAAATTAGCCTCATTTTTCTACAGGTATTTCTTGGACCCTTGTAACATTCAAAGTATTATACAAAGTTGGAAGATGCCAGTCAATTGAATGATAGAAGTCACTATAATAAGTAAGCCTGAAGTTCATTAAACAAGTCAAAACCTATAACAAGGGATGCCTCAGGACAGATTGAATTAGTGCTTTGAGAGTAGCAAAGGTGCACATGCTTACAGATGTTTTGCAGTGTCAATTTCATACTGGGGGGAAACGGTGATCTAGTGACCACCTGAAGAATGAGGGAGGGTTGTCAGAAAGGGAGGGGGCACATTGTAGGCAGAGCAAGGCTGCTAACTCCATTCTAGAAAGCTTAGGCAAGAAAATAGTGTGGGTGTGTTCAGAGAGCTCAGACAAACTCTCTTTCTTTAGCACTCAGAGGAAGCAGAGCAATGGGCCAAGGGTGTACAAGTCAATGCCACTTGTACTGAAGAAATGCAAAGGAGCTAAGAATTTCTTTTAATATAATAGTAGGCACCTACGCTTCATCTTTTAAACAATTTACATGCTGATGTTATAAACAGAACAGGTAGGTAGATGTAGGTTTATAAAACCAAACAAAACAACCAACGATGGAGCTGGAGACATAACTAAGTTATTCATATGAGAAATTATAACCCTTAGGCTTTGATTCATGCTGTCAGTTCAAATAAAAAATGAATTCAAAGTCTATTCTGAGTTTGAGCACTGGGATTTGCTTAAGTAAGACTTATAAGGCGTAAGTTGTGTGAGAATGTATGGGAGAGAAAAGAAAGAGGAAACTGAGGTATAGAAAACTTAAGTTTTATATTCCAGAAATCTTTAAAAAGGAAAGTTAGATATCAGTTTATGGATGTGTTTAAAACTGGAAGTGTAATATACAGGTGGGCAGGGGTTAAATGTCTTAGCCAAACCCTGTTCAAATAAGGCTCTGAATTTATAAAGAAAAAGTTAAAGTTACTCTTAGGAATGAGAGTCCTCAATTACCTTGAGCACTGTGTTCCCAGAACACAGACATGGGGGATTCTGAATTACCAGGTATTTGCTAGAGGTAAAGTCAAGTGCAGACCACCAAATGTAAGCCTGTCAACATACCTGTCTCTCAGCTATGAACCAGGAAGCTTTTCCCTCATGAGACCACCCCCAGGAAGTGACAATAAGGAGAAGGAAGTGGAGGAATTCCCAGGACATCAGTATTTGCCTCTTCGTGATGCCTCAGCACCTCCTGTGTCCAGGGCCATGATAAACCACAGCGTCGCTGATGACCATTCAACAGTTTCCAGTTTCAAAACCACAGTGGACTTGCTTCCTGGTTCAGCTCTTTGTCATTTAACTACATCGTAGATTTAATCTAGTGCTTCTTGGAAGGGTGTGTACCATGAAGCAATCCAGCTACCAGTGTGACACGTACTTTTCCTTTAGATCTGTTGTGAACTGAGCCATCTGCTCTGACACTGGCTGCTGCCTGGTGCCCAACTTGCCTCCACTTTCAGGTCAGCAGAACGCACGGGGATAAGGGCTTACCACACAGGGGCACACACAAAGCTCTCACTTATGTCTCTCACATGTGAGCTCTCCTAGAAAGAGCTTGCTTAATGCACATGTTTGTATTGTTTCAGGCATGACATTTACTCCTCTGCTTCTCTTTCCTTCTCGGTTCTGGAAACCGGCATACGGATGTGATAATGGACCATGTGTGCGTGATTACCCTCCCTGTAGGTGTCTATGGGGAGTGTGCATTCTTCGATGATTCTAGAATGGAACAGAAATATTGTGGTTAGTATATAACCTACTTGTAACCGAGGAAAATATTGTAAAAAGATTTTATATTCTTCATCTGCAGATTAATGTTTCCTGTGTTTTAAAAGACAAGTTACCCAGCAGCAGATGAATGGCATAAAACATTTAATTAAAGTCAGCCATAGCCTGCTGGCAAGAAATGACCTTACCTTCAACTCAACGCTGGGACCAAAAGCATCTATTGTTTTCATTTGAGAGGAATTTAGTGAGGAACACTGTTTCTTGGTTCAATTCAGAGAACATTTATGGGGTGCTTATTATATACAGGGGTGTTTCAGGCTAGGCCAGGAGTTCCCAGCATGGCTATGAAAGTATTGTGTCTAACAAAGGCCCATGGTCCGCTTGTCCAGACAGGCCTATGCCACAGGCCATGCCACATGCCATGGGGGAAAGTGGTAGAGGACAAAGTGTCATGTTGGAGATGACAGGAAGATTTTAGGCCAGGCCACATTTTAGCTGGGGTGTGAAGAATAGGCTGTGTTTCTAACAGGGAGTAAAATGGTTAATTTCAGAGAATCCAGGAAACCCCAGGCTTGGGTGTCTGGAGCTGAGTGGCTGACTACCCCACCTCTTCCTCATATACATCCTGACCCCAATGAGGGTGCCATAGAGGGAGACTCCCGAGTTACGCCCACACCCCTTGACCCCTCTGTTTGAATCATTTCCTCCCACAGCACTTCCTGTCGGTAAGCTCTGTTAATTTCATCCTCAAACACATTTCAAATCCATCCCTTTCTTTTGAAACTTCATCATCTGCCAGAGTCTCACGTTAGACAGTTCTAATTTCATGCCAAGAGACATGAAACAAGCTCGCGAGCAGCGTGTCTCTCTTCTAAGTCACACTTATTTACTGAATCTGATGTGGGGCTGTAGCTTTTACTCACAAACATGCTGTGCTCATACGCTACCCAAGTCCAAAGTCCATGATTTTGTTTCATGACTCCATTTCAGAGTCCCCTCTGATAGTCAGGCTCTGGCTTATCACCTTCAGGTTGCTCACACACTGTTGTTGGCTGCTTAGGGTTCAGTGTTCTTAGTTTTCAGGCTCTGTTCCACTTTTTTAACTCATAACACACACACACAATTTTACACACAAATTCCACACACACAATTATTCAAACACATACAATTATGTGCATATACACACAACTATACATGCACTGACACACACAATTATGCATGAAAGACACACATACAACTATTCACATACAATTATTCACATAATTGCATACACATGCACATAACATGTATGCACACATGCACAATCATGCATACACATTTAGGTATGAACATACATACATGCCTATACCCACACTCACACAGACATATACACATACATGTACACTCACACAATATATAAGCACACATACATGTACATTTACATGCACACACAGACACACATGCATGTATACACATAATGTACTCATTAATGTGTGCGCTCACAGGTTTTAATGCATAAACACCATACACATACATAAACACACAGGCATACACGTGCATACTCATGCATGCACACACACAGACATGCATGTTGCACACATGCATATATGCACACAGGCCCACACAAAGACTTTGAATGAATGACCCACTTTCTCAGATCTCATGCTTGCCATTTCATTTGGCTGATGTCTCTGACCAATTAGAACTTAACTGTTCATGACAAGGCACTTCAGGCAGGTGGAAGTTGGGGCTTTCCTTAGACCACCACAGCACAAGCAACATATCTGTCCGAACACATACCACATTAGCATCATCTACCTTATTTTGCTTGGATACCTTGACCATCTTGACAGCAGAGTCACAGATTTATCTTAGGCTTTGGTCCACATCATTTGTTTCATTGGGTAAGCACAAAGCTTCCTACATTCTTATCAAATCATAAATGAATGAAGTTGCTCCAGTCAAGTGGTATCGTCTCATTTGCCTCTGGCCCTTGTGTGGATCATGGACTGCTGTGCAAGTCTGAGTTGAGCTACCAACCCAGATCATGCTTTGTCTGATCCAGTCATGTGCAGCAGGACACGAGGACACACTGTACATGTGGGAGATGTGTAGTGGGTTCTGGTGACCATCACAAGGTTACTTAGAGAACAATCGATTATGACAACGACATTGCCGTTTGGACCATATGTTTCAGTAAAGCCTTGGAGGAAGCAGGCTGTTGCTGATAGCTGGACCAATTGGTTACCCAGAAGCAATATGGCTTGATATGCAGAAAAGCCTGCCTCAAATCTAAAGAGGTTGTTAAATCCTTTATACAGTAGTTAGACTTTGAACTATTAGTGTGAGCTAACAGCTCTCTGCTCTTCCACACATCAAGGCAGGTGTATTTTGAGGAGGTGGATCTTGGAGGAGTTCAGGATCAGAAGGAAAAATCCTTTTCCATGGACAGATGTTTATATTTCTGACATTACTCCTTCATGGTGACAGCCATCCTGACATTAGGTCCACTCAGCATGGCCAATTTCCCATGTACCCCATATTGCATTAGATTGCTGACTTACCCATCCGGAGCCCCTAAAGCTGGGGGTTCTTCTAATGGGAGGTGGGAAATAGTTCTCTCTGTTCTGAGGGAGGACATCCATGTTACCTGTTATGATCTACAGTAGTGAGGCTGAAAACACATTTAATAGAGTGTTTCACTGCTTTTCCTCTGGTAGGTGGGACAACAAACAGAACCACTGGAGGGTTTTGGTAGTCACAAATGTTTTCAAGATTAGGTTAACTTATTTAAAAATCAATCAGAAACAAAGTAAATGGTAGCTATGAGACATTCAGGAGCAACTGCAGAGAGTAAACTGTGGGTGGTTGCTCTTCTCTGTACATTGCTTTCAGAATTCCTGGGAGATTAGGAAGACAAACGGTGGACTGACGCCCTATGTTCAGCTTTGATCATACACAGAAGAGGTTTTCCAGTATAACTGAAACTGTGCTTTACTCTAGAGAATAAGAAGTCAGTGCTGTTGACATGGTTAACCTGCCGAATTGAATTTAAATTAAAAAAAAAAAAAAAACAGAAGGGCCCATTAAGGCAAAGAGATTCCATGGGAACATGGTACTCCTCTCTGATCCCACATGTGAAAGTCACTCAGTGATCCCACAGAAGTCACCAGCTTGCTGAGTCAGTCAACAGGAAGCAATGTGTTTCTCTAATGATATTAAAGCCTTCGATTATGAAGACACCAAAATTGAAATCACTGTGAAAAATGAATGCAGATTGTATAAGAACTCTTCTGCCTGTCCCCTGGCCCCACACTGTCTAATCCTGAAATACACAATTGTGCATCTCCATTTTCTCCTCATCTTATAATAAAATCCATGGTTTAGCCTTCCCTAGAGAATGCTGGAGCGTGCCCCGACTATCATTGTCTTGGAAATCTCTCTCAGATCTGTTATCAACTGAAATTGAACATGGAATATCAGCTTGTTCATGTCTTCAGATATTCTGATTTGGTCAATCAGATCCTAGTGAGTGGGCAGAGTGGGAAAAATTGGAACGGGTGGAAAAATAAATGAAAAAATAAAAGAGTATACATTCATGCAAATGGGCTCACAGTGGGTATTAAATTTTTAACAAAGTATACATATTTGAGTGTTGTTTCTCTGCATTAATTATAGTTTTTTTAATCAACATAAAATAAGAGTTGTTACTTCACTGTTTTAGTGTCTGTGTTATGAGTAGAACCACACCAAGTGTTGAAACTGCTAATTTTGTCTATACCCAAAGACAGTAGCATAGCAACTTGTAGTGGGAACAGATCAAAATTCTAACTGGCAAAATTTTGTGACGCAAACCGTAACTCAGCTCATCTTTCTGCAGACACTGTGGCTGATGGAATCACAAATCCAGTCTCCTGTCGCATTTTTCCTGACTTTATCACACTGACAGTAAAGACATGGGAGAATACAACAACCCAGAGGTCTGTTCTAAATCCTGTTGCTTCTGCACCCACTTCGACCGCTCCTGGTAGACCCTTTGCTGGGCAGCTTTCTTTGGGAGCCCGGCTGACACCAGATCACTGAACCCTGCTACTCTAGAAGTCTTTAATGGAAACTTCACCTCATGCTAAGATGAAATGGATTTTTGGCAGCTGTGGGAGATTTTGAAGAATAAGAACAATCATAGTTGGAAGAGGAAGAAAAGAAGTATTCAGTACCTTAGCTCCTCGGCTGCTTTTCATTATACACCAAGCCTACATTTATTACGAGAAGGGGAGCCAAAAGACAGACATTGATAGGTCTCTGCGCTCAGAAAGGGAAAGCTTGCACTTGATAAATTCTACTTCATCTTGATTTGAGTTCAAATGACCCTTAAATATGTTCGAATTAAATGGCATAGATCTAGAAGTCACCTCAAGAATACCTCTGTTTTTTCTCCTTATTAGATTGCTCAGATCTTATGGCTACTCTGAGTCTAATAAAATTTTCTTTTTTTTCTAACTCATTTAAAGAACTGGACAGTTCTATGAATCTCCAAAGTTATATAAATAAAATTCATTTCAAACAGTTTTCACAATACGACTTACATATTTACATTTAACAAGGTTGTGTCTAATGTCCTGAGAATTTATAGTGTGTCTAAACAGAGAAAGAGGCTATATCCACAGGCCTGACCCAGGAGCAGTTCTCTGTTAGTTTACTTAGTTTAGTTTTCATAAGGAAGAAATAATCGAATTAGAATTCTTTGGCTCATTTATTGTTTCTCCTTTTGTGTTGTTTGAAGTATACTTTCTGTGCTGGTGAAATGAATGAAATCCTGACTGTCACGATTCTCTGAAAACATACATGTCAACATAGGAGTACATATTAAATAAGAGCAGAAGGATGAAAGGTCTTCATTTGCATACATAGACTAAGGAAATCAAACAGTCACAGACAAATAATGCTGACAAATAGCTACACTTCAATAAATATTAAAGAATCCCAATCCTTCTCATACTGTTAAGATATATAAACATGCTATATACATATACAGCAATTTTACATAAAATTACTATAGAAAGAGCTCTGGAGGCATGACATATTTGAATTTAGACTCAAGCACAGTGGCCATCTGTTTCTATGACTGTTGGTGTTCAGAGGAACAATACTGATTTTGGATAGAAGACCCACAGACATTTTGATTTATGTTGAGAAATTGGCAAGACAAAGCAAAATTCGTGGCATTAGAAAAAGTCTACTTTATGAAGAAAACCAGCTAATTCAAGTCAATAAACTTCCAATGAACAAAAGTAAAATGACAGACAGCTGGCCCTGAGGAAGGGGGTGCTTGTAGAACAAGTGTGCCCTGACTGTTTACCTATGGAGGGAAATTTGGTGCATTTGTTTGTTTAACAGAAGGTCAGTTTAGTGCTTTAACTTTTGTTTCAAGGATGGGAAAACAGCTCTAGATCCCACTCAAGTGATTGTGAAATGTGGTCATATTTTGTGCATGCAAACAAAATATTTGTAAATAATTCTGCTATTAAATTTGTATGGTTATCCTTATATTAGATCTATCACACAAAAGTCCATCCTAAGGATCAATCTGCAGGTATTTTAAAGGTGAGTCCAGAAGCTGAAGAGATGTCTTAACAGGCTAAGAGTGGGCCAGGGGTTGGAAAGATGGCTCAGTGTTTATGAACTTACTACTCTTGTAGAGTACCAGAGTTTCATTCTCAGCACCCACATCATTGGACAATTCACAATTACCTATAAATTCCACTCCTAAATTATCTAGTGTTCTTTTCTGGCCTCTGCAGCCATCTGCACATACATGTGCTCATATATTCACATAAAATGCATGCTTAAACATATAAATAATAAAATAATGGATATGCACGCTAAAATAAGTAAACATGTTAAAGTTTTATGCATTTCAATGTTTAATACATCTTAGTAGTGATTAAATGCAACACAACAGACTCACAAAGGGGAAAAATACAGCTAACAAAATGAAGAACACATGACCTTGCTGTCCTATGATTTAGATACACTTTCTACCTGTTGTAATCAAAAGCAATAGAAACGTGTATCTCTTCTCGTCACTGACAGAGAATGGAAAGCCTTTTTTCATATCCTGCCAGACAGTATTATGAAAGCAGCATTGATGGAGCTCCATTTGCATTTTCCTTACTAGAGCTGAAACTGGATATCATCCCTGACAGCCAAAATCTGCGTGCTTCTTATCACAGAAACAAACACTACCTGTCTATGGCTCCGTGCAACCAAAAGATCATTTTGAATGTGCATGGCATGGCAGTCAGTGTTCCAGATACTGAAAGACAAATGGAGGAATGAGGACCAAGTAAAACAAATGAGGAATGAGCAAAACATTAGGAATGCTTCCTAGTGATGCTGACCACTGTTCAGAGTAGAGAATCCCAAGAGGCTGAAAGTATAAAAGGCAAGCATGCCAGCCACTGGTGCATGTTGTTAGAAAAACAAACGAGCTAACCAGATGATGATAGTTTGAGGTTTTAGAAATTTAACAAGAGTCACAGGCCATAAGGACATGAGGTGGTGAGAGAATTAATATTCTACACAAAGGAGAAATGCATTAAACAAACAAATGAATGAACAAAACCCAAAAAGCTGAGTCGATGTAGGGGCAATTTGCTAAAGGAGCTGTAAATAGGAATGCCTTCGACCAACTAATGTGGACTAGTAGAGGAGGAGGCAGGGGGACAGCTCTGAAGGTCATGGGGCCCCATAGGTCTTTCCCATCGCTTTCCCTTCCAGCAACACGAACCTTCTAGCTGAAATCACACTGATTTAGAACACACACGGGGATGATCGCCTTACATGGGGTGAATGATCTGTGTGAAACTGGAATCATCTTTCTGTTATCTTTTGCAAAGTCCTAATGCTTTCTAAGTTTTCATTGTACCAATCCTTACTTCTTGCTTAGCTTGGGTGACAACGTAATCTACTGTATATAATTTATGAGAAGGTCTTCTATGCCGTTGCGTCTGCTTGTTTGTCATTGATTGCACATGTTTATTTACAGCAATCAAATTTGCAAGAATGTGTTTATTTCATTCTTTTTACTATTTGGCTATTATTATGCAGTTATTTAGCATTTATATATTTTTTGTACACATACCTCTGCCATTTGAAAATACTGACAGTTCACTTTGTCTTTTCAAATTCATGTTCTTTCTTCTCATGTCTGATCTTTGTCTAGGTTACAACACAAGATTAAGTAAACAGAAGACCACCACATTCTCATACCTGACTCTGTTCAGACTGATCCACTCTGTCACACAAGGCAAATTGCTAACATTTGGGGAGAATTTAATGTATTTGATCATTTTAAGAATAAATGTATCCTTCTCTATTTAATTGGATATCTTAGTTTCATGAATATAATATTGGGCTATTACAAAATTGGTAAATGTCTCTGCAGATTTTTCCTGTTCTTTTTGCTTCTAAGCCATTATAGTCACTTGATCACATCATACAAGGTACACCTTCGCAGTTGGCCCCAACCTTGATTGTTCTGAATGAGTTCTCACTGAGTTACAGCCATTCCTGGAGAGCTCTGCCCTCTCAGCTCCAACATTTACCGGGTCTCTCACGTTCTATCCTGGCTTTCATGATTATCTTACGCTTGAACTTTCTGAATCTTTCTGCAGGTGCTGATTGGAGGCTTCATACACATAAGATCAAAATGGTCATGCGCCAGCCATTCTTCAAACAATTCGGTTAATTTAAAGAGAATCTGCTCTTACCTAATGCCTACAAAAATATTCAAATCAGTATGTGGTTATTTGAAAGTGATCAAGTTTATGAATTTGCAGAGGCCAACTACTCCTAAGTACGTAATCAATTGCAATTCTCAGTTTTCGGCTACTCTAAAATAAAATGTAAAAGCATGTGTGCCTGAGTCTCAGAACAACACAGAAGCAGTCTTTCTGGTCTCAGCAGCTTATGCAGAAGGCGGTGGTGAGTGTGGAAGGCAATACCTTGCCACCCGCACACACCCATCCATTGTACTCACCTCCATCGCCTGCAGCAAGAAAGCCCGCCCCACCAGCAGCTATGAACTTCTTGTGAGACCCACAAAGAAGAATAAGTGCAGCAAAATGTCCTGAACTCTGCAGCTTGACTGGTGGACATGAATCCAGGACTGCACGCTCAGCTCGAGCTACAGTCAAGCTCATGAGTCTTTCAGTGCAGGAGACTTGAGAGGATCGCTATACTGGTCTGTGTTAGGGACTGAACGCTTGTGCATATGGGTGGGAGTGGGTGGGGACAAAGGGTGTGGGTAGTTCTGGGGATGAGTTCAGGACTTTGTACATGCTAGGCAAGAGCTCTATCCCTCAGCTACAGTACGGGATCCAGCCCTGTGACTCTTATTAAAACTCAGGTGATTTTCATTAGAATTTCACATTTATATTTCAAGCATTACAGGATTTGGTCTTGGTGAATTACACAATTTCTAATTATATTTTTTTCTATTGTGTGTGTACGCGCACACATTCATTTTTATGTGTGTGTGAAGGTGTGTGCTATAACATGAATGTAGAAGTCAGAGAGCAACAGCAGATGATGGCTCTAACTTTCTAGATGTAGTTTGGGACGGATCTCGTTTCCTCTGTTGTGTGCACCAGACTCCTGGGGATTCTATGCCTGTCTCTATTTCCCCAGAGGAACACTGGGATCAAAGGAACACTTTGGGGAAAGTGTTTTTGATCAGAAAAACTTAACTACGGGAGGACAATGATGGAAACAAGAGGAAATAAACGATCACATTTAAAACCCAGAGAACAACACGATGCTTGCTCTACAAAGAGCCGATCACACTAGAAATATGGATTCACTGGTAAAGATGAACCAAGAAATACACTGGACGGCACCAGAACAACCACAAAGAGCCTGAAAAGATGTGGGGAGATGGAATAGCTTTCTGGATGCTGTAGATACTTTGCTAATGTGTATTAATGAGAATGCTTGGCAAACAATAAACCTTTTTGAGGAGAGTTTGTGAATTCCTTCTTCTGCGTACATTTTCATCACGTTTGCTGTACGCTAAGAACCATGTTACAGGCTTTGGGGTGTGTATTTGCTCTTGCTTCAGAGCTGGATTCAATTCTCAGCACCCATCTCAAGTGACTGACAACTTTGATAACCCTAGCCTTAGGGAGATAGAACTCTTTGGTCTACGGATAAATACTGACAAACAGACACACACACGTGTGCACACACATACACATACACACACACACACACTTAAAATTAAAATAAGTACTTTAAGAAGGAGAAGAGACCCCCATGACTTCTACCATAATGAAACAGTGTTTTTGCATAAGGAACTCCAAACTAAACAGATAAACATAATCTTCCAATGGTTATAACACTTTGGATTCCCACAAGATACAGATGGTACCTTGAATTTCTCTCAGACATCCCAATCTGAACTGTATGATAAAAACAACTGCCATTTATCTGCTGCTGATGCTGCACAGGTTGACCCTAGTGAATATATCATGTCACTTTGGGCAGACAGAAAATATCCAGATGGTGGGGATGCCATCTGTGCAATTTCAGGTCACGAAAAGCCATTCCTTCCTTTTTTTAATGTTTGGCATGGTAACTGGTTTGGAGAACTTTCATGTGGATTTTAATTTAATGACAATTTTACTTGAGTGCCTGTCTGTTCGTTTCTGAGTGAAATTGGCAGGATTTTCTGTTTATGTAACTTACCATATAAAATTATATTTAGAAGAGAATATGCTTTAGCAATCAGAACATATGAAGTCCTTAGCTTCATCCAATATCCTTTTATTACTAGATGTTCTTCTTGTTGTTGTTATTTTTTACCCTTTACTTTTCAGGGTCCACCACCCAGCTCACAAACAAACAAATGGAGACTAATTCTTACCTATGAATGCTTGGCTTATTGCTAGCCAGCTTTTCTTAATTTATCACATCTACCTTTTGCCTTTGGACTTTTACCTCATCCTATTTTGTACTCCTTTCTTTCCTTCTTGCTCTGTGCCTGACTGTGGCTGGCTGGATGGCCTCTGGCGTCCTCCTCTCCTTCTCCTTTTTCTACTCTTCCCTCTTGCTTTTTACCCTTCTTTGGAGCCTAGATTTTGCCTCCTGTTTATTCCTCTGCTTGGCAGCCCACAGTCCTTTCTTCTGCCTTGCTACTGACTATTCAGCTCTTTATTAGACGAATCAGGTATTTTTTGCAGGCAGAGTAACAGTTGCACAGAGTTAAACAAGTGCAACGTAAAAGAGTATAACACATATTTGCATCGCTAAACAAATACTCCACAACATAAACAAATGTAAAATAATATCTTCAACTAATATTTCACAATGAATTGTTATATCTTAAATCTCCAAGCAGTTAATATTTGACCAAAATGACCAAAAATCAGTCTTTATAGCATATACCGTAAGACTTCAACCAAGTACCAAGTGACAATTAACAGGCCAAGCTCTTCCAGGATCCTCTGTGGTAAACAAAAATATCCCAAAAGAGCAAAAACAAAAACAACCTCAAGAACAAACAAGCAAACAAAACAACAACAACAAATCCCACTGTGTCTGCTACTGTCGCCTCTTTCTGTTTCTTCTGGATACAGAAGTTACACATTCCATTTTTACTAAATCAGAGAAATTCAGTGGCACAGATTGAAGTTTTCATTGTTATGGAAAACAAATGACTGGAAATATTTCTACTGACTTCCCTAGAACCAATCAAGAAGGGGAAAAACACTTCAACTGTGGAAATGAAACCACAAAATTTTTGTAGACTTGGAAACTAGACTGAGTGAAGGAAGTCAGAAAGTCCATGCATCCCAATATATCCTTATAAGCCCATTTTCTAAGACGCAGATATTCTAAGGAATTGCAGCACTTATGACCATAACCTGTGCATCAGCATCAGCTCCTGGAGGCCTTGACTACCACAGAAGAGCAGAGAGTGTCAGGCATGAGCAGGAACAAAGCAGAGAAATCTCAGTGCTGTCCAAGTCTAGAAAGTGTGGTAAATGTTGGTGGTAACTTTCTTTTTTCAGTTACTGGTTACAGCATCTCAAGAGCTGAAAGGAAAAAAAAACCCAATAATTTCTAAGTCATTACACCACACACACACACACGCACACGCGCACACACACACACACACACACACACACACACACACACATGACACACATCTATAAATTACTTTGTGAATCAAACTAAAAATTATGAAGGAAATGGAAGCTTAGCTCATTAGAATTATCCTATAGACATAGAACTGAAAGAGATCTGAGATTCCATATTTGACCAGATAACTTACACAGGTATCTTCATCCCATTTCTCAAAAAATATTCTACCCCTCAAAGATCTCAAATTTAAATTATCAGTAGACAGAAACTCTAGCTAAAGTGTCTCTGGAGGTCTGTGTGATGTTGCAAACATCTGTATTCTTTCTTCTGAGACCAGCTGGATAAAACACTCCAGCTATGCTTTAAATAAATCACCATGCTGACAAAAATGACAATATGCAAGCTATAAACCCACAAATGTCAGTAATTACCCTGCACATAAACAGAAAATATAGTCAACTGTAGGACAAAACATTTCCATTTAAAAATCAAGCGAGAGAAGCTGTGCAGCCACAGCATTTTGTTGCGAGTTAGTTCAAGCATGAGTGGTGAGCTGAAGGGGAGAGCCCTTGCCTAGCACGCTTGAGACTCCGGGTTTTGTCCCCAGCACCACAGAAAACAAAGAAGCGAAAAGGTCAATGCGAAAGTTGAAGGAAAGTTAGGGTCAAAGATTTACCTGCTCACACTATAAGATCTGAAACACAAGACCACAAATGACATTGAAAGCCATTGTTCAGCCAAGGATTCACGTTTTTTTTTCAAATATGTATGAAGCCTTTGACAAAAGAAATTCTATGCTTTGGCTGAAAGAGAATCTTAACAAATTTCAAAGTAAATTATTGAGGAAAGTATTTTCTCTGATGATTGCAGACTGTACTAGAAAATTAAGAAGATCTAAAATTCAATTTTAACTATACATGTTCAAATGTCAAGCATTTTGTCTCATAAATTTGTAAACAAAGAATAGGAAAGAGACATTAAATATATACATATATATAATAAGTAATATAGCAAATGTCAAGATCTCATGGTGCCAAGCAAAAGCTATGCTTAACAAAGACATTCATAAATGAAGCAATCTGCAATCAAAACAAATGAGAAAACTGCCAGGGCTCCCCAGAGGAGCCTAACTGAGAGAATGAATCTCTATGTATTAAAGGGGATTTATTAGCATGGCTTTCAGGCTTCGGTCTTGCTACTCAAACAAATGGCTGTTCCCGTAGGGAAAGACCAAGAATCCAGTAGTTGTTCAGTCCACAAGGATGTCTGTTGGAATTCCGAAGAAATGGGTTACAACACAAGTGAAGGAATGGACTTTCCAGGGAGAGTGAGGACAAGTAGGCAGAAAAGCAACAGCTTCCTTCTTCCATGTCCACTTAAATGACCTGACACCAGAAGTTTTGACTCAGATTCAGGGTAGGTCTTCCAACTTTAGGGAGTCCAGATTTATGGGAGGTCTTCTCACCTCAAATGATACAATAAAAAAAATTCCCATGTGTGTGCAAACAGCACATGTTAAATAAATTTTATACCTATATTCTTTTCAAAAATGAAAATGTGATGTATTTCTATCAGCACTGATGAAGAGATTTAAGATGCTTTGATGCTATACTATCCCGTGATTAAAGTCAACGGGAAAATAACACCCTAACACAGGCACGATGACAAAGGACACAGACTCTTGAGCAATGACAGTATGGGTCAGGACCTGTTGAGGAGTTTGCTAAGGATGGAGGAAATGCAGAATGGGCAATAGAGGAAAATAGTCATAAATACCATCTAAGTTCATGTGACCAGCTGCAGAAATAAATATCGTAACTGAAAAAAATAAAAGTGAGAAATAACATACAACATTTTATAACTTTAAAAAGCAAGACAGTATGGATAAGAAAGTAGCGCTGCTCTAACTTCTTTGGAAACTGAGTCAGTCTGCTGCTAGTTTTCTGGAAGACTATGAAGATTCAACATTAGATTCTTAGAGAGGGCTGGGTGAAGGGAGAGACTGTTGTGAACCACACACAAATACCATGCAAACAGAAAATGGAAGATTAGTTTTCAGTTCACTACAAATCCACAGCATCAGTACAAAGTGGATAACAATTTCTGAAAGAAAGCTTGGTATACAGCACACACTTGTCATTTCTAACTGTGGGGGTGAGGCTGAAAGATCTCCAGTTCATGTCAGCCTGTGTAGCATTGTGAGATCTTCTTGAGACAGAAAGAAGAATGGGAGGAAGGGAGGAAGGGGCAAAAAGAAGAAGGAGGAAAAGGAGAAGGAGGAGAAGGATAGAGGAAGGAAAGAAGAGAGACAGGAGAGAAAAGAGGAAGACTATAAAATAAAATATATGAAAAATTATTAAAATTAAAAAAATTTCCTGTCAGGATGACATTGTAGAACAAAAGGGTTGTGGCTGGGTTATTATTTTTGTTTATTTTCTGGTAGCCAATAGAGTACTCTCCTGTTATAGACACCGTGAAGATGTGCCTTTGCCAAGGCACATTCTGATTGGTTTAATAAAGAGGTTAATGGTCCATAACTAGGCGGGAAGAGGTTAAGAAGGACTTTGGCGGACAGAGAGGACTCTGGAAAGAAGGAAAGGCAGGAATGCCAATGAGATGAGGAATAAGACGAACACACCGAATGGGAGAGAGCTAAAAGCCACATGGTAGAAAACAGATTAATAAAAATATAGGTTAATTTAAGTTGTAAGTGCTAGTGTGACAAGCCTAAGCTAATTGTGAAGCTTTCATAATTAGTGAGACTCTGTGTCATTATTTTGAGCTGGCAGCTCAAAGGCAAATCTGAGTACGTTTTCCCAGGTGAAGTTCTAAGTAAGCACCACAGTGACCTCTCCATGTGCAATGAGTTGTTTGGGTATTGTCTTCCGCACTGGGGCCCTGCTATCAGTTTGGGGAGAACAACCATTGTTTAGCAACAATCTAGATTGCTCGGAGATTTCCATGGAACCCCTTTGGCCAACAACTCAATTAGATATAACCAAATAAAGGTCCTACAAATTTCATTTGGTACAAAGAGATGACCAATTTGGGACTCATCTCCCTCATTATTTGGAAACAAAATTAAGATTGCCTTCATATCTTTTAGGAAGATTCTGCTGCACTAGGTTTTCATACCACCCTGCAAATGCCCCTCCCTTCTAGCAATCTCTACCCACATTCTCTCCCTCAACCACATTTTCTTCCCCTTCCCCTCCAGACCCTCCCATTCCTGTTTCATCTTAATCCCAACCCACTGATAAAAGCTATTCTATCCCCCTCCCCCAGGGAGAACCTGCTATTCCCTTCTTCTATGCCAAACTTCTCTGGCTAAATGGATTATAGCCTGGTTAACATTTGCTTATAATCTAATATCCATATATAAATGAATGCATGCCATATTTAATGGGTCTGTGTTACCTCATTTAGTATTTTTTTCTAGTTCCTTCCATTCGCGTGCAAATCTCACGATGCCATTATTTTAAACAAATTAAGCAATACTCTGTTGTATCAATGTACCACATTTTCTTTGTCCATTTTTCTGTTAAGGGACATATTGGTTGTTTACAAATTCTGCATATTATTAATAGAAAAGCAATGAACATGGCTGATCAGGTGTCCTTGTGGGAAAATGAAGTATCCTTTGGGTATATGGCCAAGAGTGACGAAAGGAGACCCCAAGTACACTGATAGATAAATTTTGAAAGAGCCTTGTGAAAAGATGTTAGTCATCAGTAAGAAATAATGAAATCAGATGATCAATGATAGAATCTAATATCAGATCATATGGAAAGTGAGTGTTGATTGAGGAATTCACACTTGCTATGTTTGTATATTTATAGGAGAAATGGAAAATAAGAGGAGATATGTGAAGGGTTGGCCGTGGCCGAGGCTCTGGGCTGAGTAGAAAATCAAGGGGGACTTTATTAGATGTCAGGTACACTACACATATGTGCATTGTTCAAGATGTGACTTGTTTAATGGCAAACAGACCTATGCATTGAACTAATCAAGGCATTTTAATTTTTAAGAAATTCTCCTTTAATGATATGCAAGAAGAGCGGAATTTGCTTTTACTATTTGCTATATTTACATTGCAATACAAACTTAATAAATGGCTAAATAAAGAACATTAGATTTGACTAAAATGCTTACTGATCTATGTAAAACTGCTGGCAGCTCTGAGGAGGTGGGTTTGAGGTTTCAATCTTTTATCCAGTTTAAAATTATCACAATAGAATATTAAATATCTCAGACAACTAATGAGATTGCATGCTGTCAAATTATTTCTTGGTCTGCTGAGGATGACAAAGGGCAGGCAGCAATGCAGTGGGAACTAAGAAAGATGTCAAACTTCTATTCATAGGAGCTAGGACATATTTTACTTGGGAGAATCTATTAGGATATACAGCAAATGCATGGATAATGATGAGTAAATTTAATAAAGTTGTTTCCAGAAAAACCTACAAAATTAGCCATGTTTTAATCACTCTAGAAGTTACAGAGATGGCGTATTGTATCTAAAAAAATATATCAGGCTGCTCCAGTCCTCCGTAAGCTCAGCAATATTTGGTATTTAAGTTAGAGACCATTGGAAATGCCACAGGAGAGGACTCCATTCACTTTGGTCTGCCAAGAGGCCAAAAGTGGTTCAGTCGAAAGTCACAGGCTGCTTACTACAAAAATTGAGAGGCTGATTTAAAAACTAATATGGAAATAAAAAATACTATGATTTTTAGTAACCCTGAAGACAAAGTCACTGAAACTGAAGCACTAGGCAGCGAGGTTTATTTTAAAGTTGCAGTAATCAAATTATTGTGATAAAGCACTAACTTGGGCCATTTGATTGATGCAAAAGGATGGGATACAAATCACTGAACCAGTCTATCATACGTGATTTACAACAACATGAACGTTATAAAGAACTGGGTAAAACATGGTCTTTTCATAAAAGGCTCCCAGTCATGGAGAGAATCTATAAATCTCCAAGTATATATAGCAACATACAAAATTTTGGTAACAGATGGATTGTATCTCGAAGTCAAATGATAAATACAAATTCTGTAGACTAAAACCAAACACTTCTGCTGCTCTGAGGCATGCACGGTTGTCTTAACTGGAGCAACCCTGTCAGCAGTCACAAGGGAAGACTGTCATGCTCATCGGCATCAATTAAACCAGGAACTCTTGTCTCCCTGAAGGCATTGCCTGTACGGCATGTGTGTAGTGTGTGTGTAGTACGTGTATACAGTATCTCTCTGTACAAAGTGCATACAGTGGCTATGTGGAATAAAGATATATGTGTGTATCTATAAGTGTGAAGGGTGTGTTGTATCTGAAGTGCATATGAACTGTTTGTAGGTTGTGTTGCAGTGTGTGTTGTCTATAGTGTGTGTTGTGTAAAGTATAATGGAAGGTCTTGAGTCTTGGGAGAAAGTATCTTGTGGCCAAGGAGAAGGGTTTGGACTCCAGCCTAGGAGTCAGTTACGCCAAGGAAACATTTGTGCCTAAACTCAGCGAGACCTACCTCCATGTTTCCTGAGACATAACTCTGTGTTTCACAAGCAGGAGTCAGCCTTGGCTGTGAGGGAACATGACTAAAGCGGAGGGGATACTAAGGCATTAGGCATGAAGTCACTACCATTCTGTCATCAGAGATGGGGAGAGAGCTCTCCCCTTGGTTATGGCCTTTCTAAATGTCAGCCTCTTCCCTCCCCACGTATTAGCCAAAGGACGTGCTATCTCTTCACATACACTCCTTTGCGCTTCCCCACCACCACCTCCTCAGACACAGGCCTTTCTGGTTCTCTCGGAGGTTGTGATTGTAAGTTTTATAGCTCCTGTCTTCATTCATTGCTGCCGTTTGTGTCAAGCATCATCTGAGACAGGAGGGCATACAGTTTGGACTCTGAAAGCTTTATGCTTCATACATTTACTGGCATAGCTTTTTTAAAATTTTCCATTATCTTTAGAATCCGTTAATTACAATGAAGCTACTGCAGCTGAGAAAACACGTTTCTCTATGCAAATTGTCTTCAATTAGACACGACATTAGTCTCTGCAGATGGAACCCACAGGATTGAGACTCGAATGTCCCTCGGATCCTGTTCTCTGGTCCTCAGTCTAACTGCCTTCAATAGCTATGAATAAGTGAAAATATATGGACATATCATCTAAAGGATTTACGGACCTTCTGTATCATTATGCAGTTTCTTCCTTCAGTTAATCTAGGAAGGTCTGGGGCCACTTAGTGCAAGATCATTCTAGCAATAACGCACAAGCCTTAAGGGCTAAATGCACACTTTCATATTTCTTTACTTTTCTCATCATCTTAAATGGAGAGGACACAGGTAACAGGTTTTCCCAAAGACAGTTTCAATGCAGGAAAGCTGCAGTGTTATTCAAATGAGGTTTTCCACCACGTACAATTGGGAAAACCTGAAAATTGAACTTTCAGTTTACCAAGAACAAAGGAACCAAATACTATATTTTAAAGATCCATTAAGTCATGCTGGAAAAGGCAGTAACCACAAGCAGAGACACAAGAATGGTGGTGGCTGTCAGCGGCGTTTGGGGTGATGTTTCCATCAATGTAGGCCCTGTCACTTTGCTCTACAAGGCTGCACGAAGCACAACCCACACAAAGCGCTCTGCTTCACGAGGAAGGACAAGCTTGGGAGGAGTTGAAGTGAAAACAGAGCTGCGAACCTTTTCTACCAGCTTCCCTTTGCGAACGCCCACCTGTTCGGTACTGACTAGGGATCGGTTCCCAGCCACGTGTCTGTGGGAGGTTGTTAAGAAAATCACACACCGCACTACAGTGATTCGCCTTCAAGTCAGGCTCAGCACAGCTAATTGCAAAAATACAGGATACACCACTGATGAGTTCTTTGTAGAACGATAAGGAGAACTCGCTCCCAGATTAGGCGATGACCCTGCTTAGTGAAATTTTGATGAAAGTCACCGTTTCAATACACAGAAATGACTGTTGCGCTCACACATTCTTTCCAGAAGTTGCTGTGCATATTATTTCTCAACCCATAATAGGATGACCCTAACAACACTAACAAGATTTTAAATGGCCTTAATTTGATCATAAAATAAGTCAGTAAATGTTTTAAATTTTTACAAGAAATAATGGCCTGTGGTCTGAATGAGGCACGTCTGGCATTCCAGAGCATGTGTTGCTTAGTGTAAAAATTACTTCCACATGATCGAAGTCTTAAAGTCTAGCTTAATAGTCATTTTTGGCAAGTGGAAATTCATTTTTTTTGAAGTTCTCATTTCTGGCTCTAAAGTATCATTTTTGTATGTCCCCCAAAAGCAGCCACTCTGCTGACTACTGAGGCTAACGTGGTGCTTGGGAAGAATTCACAACCGAGCTGGGCAGTTTTGTAATGTTTCAAACATGATGAAATACTTCCATGTGGGCCACAGTTAGCACACAAATATTCACTGAGAAAACCTGCAGTTGCTTTGTTAAGGTTCAGGCTTTCTTTTCTTCCACAGGACCAGAGGCAAGAATTGGATGCAAGAACCAACTGAATGTGTCGTGAAACCTTATTGTTTATAGAGACTTACAGATTAAAATCTACAACGGAACAAAAATAATTATTCTGTGTTTTTTAAAGAGCATAATATACTTCTTATAATTTTGGGTAAAAAATTGTCATACATGTCAAAACATGACTAAATAGCATTTATGTTGGTCACTGATCAGCAAGCTCTGTGCCTTGCTTCTGATGCCTTTTGATACAATATGTGCATGTGTGTGTGTGTGTGTGTGTGTTTGATACTATAATCTCATGTTATCGATGTTTATGCATAATCTGTTAGTGTATATGGAAATAATATTTTTATTATTGTGCATGCAATTCCCTTTTAAACTTCATATTAAATCTAAACATAAAGAATAAATGATGAAAACTCCCCCTAATTAATTAAGGATTCTTTTAATATATGAATCTATATAATCCTGTTTAATTTACTAATTTAATAAATTAATTTAATTATTACTAATTTAATAAATTAGAAATGAGAAGAATGAAAATGTTTGACTTTGCGTCAGTACACAAAGCAGGTATTAGGTTAATCTAGAAATCAATATTTTAACAAATATTCTAGTGCTCTTATGAGGAGCAGGTCCTTTTTTCCATTGTGGATTTAGTCTTTGTATATCTATTTAACATTATTCCAGAACAGAGACTATTGCCACAATAGATTATATTCTAGGGCAAAGATATAAAAGACAGATGCACTGGGTGGTGGTGGCGCACGCCTTTAATCCCAGCACTCGAGAGGCAGAGACAGGAGGATCTCTGTGAGTTCAAGGCCAGTCTGGTCTACAAGAGCTAGTTCCAGGACAGGGTCCAAAACTACAGAAAAAAGCCAAAACTCAAAAAGCCAACTCAAAAAAACAACAACAAAACAAAAACAAACAAAAAAAGCAAAACACAGATGCATAGTATTTATATTGGTTGGTTTTTTTTTTTTTTTTTTGGTTTCTATCTTCATCATTAGTGTTCATAGTGATCAGTTGAAGACCCGAGAAAATGACAGAGCTGCTGCATTGGATGTAGAATTTGATGTAGATATTCGATGTAGATACTCTTCACATGTATGAGACTCAGAGTGTGAGTTGAGATAATCCATGTAGCTCCATGTAAGAAGTGGGCTGTCCATGAAAGGGCACAAAACCTGTTTCACCTTCTCAGCCGTTCTTTCCAGGTTGTATATGAACTAAGAGGATTGTCTGTGGGACGATGCTGGACATGGAGGCACAAGGACATAAAAGAAACAACTGCCCAGGACACAGACCTCATCCGTTCTTTCCTGGAGTCTTCAGTCCAAGCTTTAAGCTCTAAGATTCTGACACATGCACTTCCCAAATAGCGAGCCCAATGGCCAAGGAAAACCACACAGCTTCTGGACTTTCCTAATGACTGTGTTAGTATGTATGAGTGTATGGTACTCATACATTAATGTATGGATGTGGAGAGGAGAACATAGACAGGTGTTCTGGGTGACAAATTATTCACAATACTCTGCATTACAATGTCATTTAATGTAATGTTTAGTGATGTACTTTTTAAATGTGTCACTAGTTAAAATAAAATAATAGCATAGAACCTCAATTTCAGGGTAAAAATAAATTATATTTTTACATATAGCCTTGGTTGTGTTCAAAAAATTATGAACTCCTACAGCGTTCTGTCTTCAGTGACTGGCTCTTTTATTTATGTCTATTTTTAAAGATTTATTTATTCTTATATTTTATGTGTGTGAGCATTTGCCATATACATCTATCCCCCATGTGCATGCAATGTTCTCAAAGACAGGAAGAGGCCATTGTACCCCTGGAACTAGAGTTACAGACAGCTGTGAACCACCAAATGGTGATCAGAAAACAAACCCCAGTCTTCTGCAAAAACAGTCACATTGAACCATCATGCTAGACCCATGAATCCATTATTTTTATTAATCGGTGTCTACTTAAAGAATTCCACAAGGCCGTAATATAGATGAAACAACCTCTAACTCAAATGTAAAACTGATGAACAGAATGGAATCCTATTTGCTGTAGCCTTTTAGGTCTCTATGTGTGAGGAATTGCCTTGGAGGGAGAGAATCCCAGTATTTGTTAAGTACTGTCCCTCTTCTGCATCAGTCATGGGAAAACTAAATAAATGATAAACAAATAAGTAGATAATAAATATTTTCTTTTTTTGGTTTTTCGAGACAGG
>NC_022009.1:92609966-92612542 GCF_000317375.1 Microtus ochrogaster | reverse complement strand
TCCCAGGGCAAGAAGTCAGGCAGTGGACAGCTAACAGACAGGAGAAACAGTGAAAGTAAGATATAAAGAATGAAAAAATGTAAAAAGCCCTAACACAAAAAGTAGATAAGGAGAAACACGTTAATTTAAGTTAAAAGAGCTAGCCAGAAACAAGTCTAAGCTAGGCCTAGCATTCATACTAAGAAGTTTCCATGTCATGATTTGGGAGCTGGTTGATGACTCAAAAGAAAAATCTATTAAGATCTTTATTTTACATTTACATTAAGATTTTATTTTACAGGAAAATATGTCAATTCACGAGTGTTTTTTCTCCTTTTAAACTACATAAAAAGGAAATCAGATAACTACCCTGTTTTTGTGATGATCTCTTCCTAGCAATGTTCTTGAATCAGCTATCCCTTTTTTCTTAGACTGAGCCTTCTTTTTAAAAATGTTTCAACCTACACCAAACAGTCACTGTGTAGTCCCATAAGTGTGGGAGTTCGTGGCTCAGAGCAAAAGTTTTCTTTTGTCCCTATTTGGGACTGATATCTAGAGTTAAAATATGATATTATAACAACTTTTATTATCTATGAAAGACACTGAGTATAGTTTAGGGCATAGACACTTTGATATATAAAGAACAAAATTATCAGTTCTAGATATTAATATATCCAAATATAATAGTTAACTAGGGTTCAGAAAATATTTCTGAAAGGAAGGTCATAAAATATTAGTGAAAGAAAAAGATGGCTACAATTCAATATCTCAGAAGTCGTGGTGAACGCAGTTGTGATGCAGAAGAAGCTTGTTGAAAACCTCATGCCCTACGTGCTGCCAGCTGAGCAAAGAGTAGCAGCGTTTGTGAGGGAACCCTGTGCATGAGCTTTGCTGAGGAGCAGGATCATCAGAATCCCGAAAGGGAAAGGAAATATTAAACTATAGACCAGTGATGTGTCTACACAATGCCAGGCATTTCCACACGTTGATTCTGAGAGGATGCTGGTATCTTCCAGAGTGATCTCTGGCATTTTCTCTTAAGAGGAATTTGATCACAACAGAAAACAATCTCTCCATTGAGTGTAAACTGACAGAAATAAATATAAAGAATTGAAACATCTATAGAAAAATGAGTACTAGAGATGTCCTCTTTTCTTTCGTGTGTGTGTGCGGCACGTATGTATGTATGAGATCATTCTTGCATATATGTGTGCATGTGTATGCATGTGTGCATGTGTGTGTGTGCTAAAGAATGTGGAGATCAGAGCACAACCTTCGGCAGTCATTCTTTCCTTCCACCATGTACCATGAGGGGTCAGGCTTGGCAGCAAACATCCTTACTCTCCAAGTCACCTCACAATCCATTTAGTTATATATTAATAGCTCAAACTGATAACTTCCCAGATAGTCTAGCAACAATGGGAAATTCACTAGAGGAACATTTGTAAAATATCTGTACCCAAGAGTGAGGAAGCTAGATTTAGACATTTAACGGCATAGATGGAAACCAAATTCCTAGCACTAAGAGAAAGAAATTGCACATGAAGAAATGCGATCCAATAATTTCATTCCTATGAAGCACACAAATAGCCAAATGATCCTACCAGAAATCAGAAGAGCAAGCAATCCCATGCAGGGCTGAGGTTATTAACGAGGACCTGAGGTAAACGAAGTCTATTCAATGCTGTTGCTGTTCTGCCCCTTTGTGCCTTGGGTCACAGAGATGTCTGATATGCTATAAATGATTGAGCTTTAATTTAAGAACTCTGGGGTCTTGGTTTTTCCTTAATGTATGATTTACATTACACTAAAGAAGGCTAAAATACTAGATTCAAAAATAATTCTTGAACTTTATAAAGGCCTCTTGCTGCTCGATGTACTAATATTTTGTTTCCTTCTAAATGACATGCAAGAGAAGGTTTCTTGTTTCTTGCAGGTTTTCATCTCGAATTGCCTAATCTTACTGAAGAAGAAAACAATATATTCTGCTCACAAATGAGGTTTTCTGTAACTAACAGGCCTGCACAGAGAGATTTAGAGCGCATGCTGGGGCCGTTGCACTTGGATTTCATTTAGAGATGAATTGAATTACTGGCATGTTGCATTCCAATGCTGTTGCTATAATTTTACATAACTCCAGAGTCTCATGTCAAAGTTTGGGGGTGAAAATTTATACTTCGGGTGGCAGTCTGTACTTCGTAAGGAAAGATGCAAATTCCTTTCTTATTCTTTTTCTCTTCTTTCTGTTCTGCCCTCGTTCTGCTTATCCTGGGACACCTAAGGGGTTGTTTCATGATCAGTGCCATTTTCCAGAGCCCACAGGGATAGAAATGTGCTTGCTGTCTCTAAGCTGTGCCTTGAGGCTGCCTGATCTCCATGTGTTCTGTTTGGTTTGAAGTGAGTTTCTTTTTTGATGTGGAGCCCATTGTCCCATTTCTAGCAGGGATCTTGTTCACTGTCACTTTAAGTTTCTACAACAGAAGCCATCTGGCTGGGCTTCTTTCTTAGACTTAAGCTCAGCACACTTTTAATTGAGCACACCCATTCCTTTAGTTATAAACTTCATGCACGAAATCAAACAAAACAATGCTAGGTTT
>NC_022009.1:92608380-92609586 GCF_000317375.1 Microtus ochrogaster | reverse complement strand
ACACACACACATTTCTATATCTATTTCTATGCCTATGTATCTATGTATCTATTTATCATGTGTTGTCATAAGCCACTACGTTGGGCTGCTGTATGTTGGGAGCCACCTCTTCAGGGTGACCTTTACTGTAATCCTTGGCCACGGCAGGTTGGTATGTTCCAGTGTAGGGACATGAGGATTAGAAGAGGATTAGAAATGTTAGGTAGGAGGAACAGAGATGACAAAGAATCACAGAGACATGGGATAGTTTTGGGAGGGCAACTCAATGAGTTCTCAATGCTGAATTCTTCTGACTTCTGACATCTGAGTTCTGAGTCCATCCATGTTTAATTTTTTTCATACATTTTATACTCCAATACAAAAAGGGGGAGGAAAAAGAATGCTTTAACATGATAGAAAGAACAACTAGAACAGTTACTTGCCCCAATACTTGAGACATCAAGTCATTAGCTCTTGAGAAAAGCATTTTTCAGTAAACCTACCCTAGACCAAGTATCCTGAAGTCAGTCATTCCCTAGGTCAATCTCCTATATCAAAAGAAGGAATAGAAGTACACTTGAATTCTCTGACCTTTGGTCAGGGTGGAGAAGACGCACCTCTATGGGCCAACTTAATTCAAAACACCAACTACCCACACTCTAGGTCAGGGTGTGTAGCCACAGGTGTCAACAATGTTTAGCAACCTAAAGCTCTTTGACTTTCAGACAAGGCAGAATAGGTTCACATTTTTGGACCTCAACAGTGTGTGTGTATATATGTATGCATGTATGTATGTATGTAGACAGACAGAGAGGGGAGGAAACAGAGAGAGAGAGAGAGAGAGAGAGAGAGAGAGAGAGAGAGAGAGAGAGAGAGAAAGTTGAACCAGTAGTTGCTACCAAGAACACATGAGAATTCATCCAGAGACAGACAGACTGACATCTTCATGAAGGAGATATTTATTTATTTATTATTCTTCAAAATTCTGGTTTATTATGCATTTTTAAAAATCAAGACAAAATACAAAAGAGTGTAAAATATAAGAAACAGTCTATACCTACGGGTTTTACTTTAAATAAAAAAATAAAAATATTACAGATTTGAACAAGATCCTCCTTATTTACCATTCTTCCACATTGGCTAGAGAAAACAGAGATTAAATGTAGCATGTATTCTTAACACATTTGTGAATCCTGTTTTCATGTATCATTACATATTAAAAGACAC
>NC_022009.1:92606973-92608226 GCF_000317375.1 Microtus ochrogaster | reverse complement strand
CCAACTTCCAGCAGTCACGAGTATTTAAATGTAAAAATTCTTCTGCAAAATTAAAGACCCTTTTACCATTGTTCTGGAAACAAAACACTGAAAGAACTAAGGAAATCTGTACTCATAAATTTCAAAAACACTGGAGTCTAGTAAGAATAAATGCAGCAACCTTTTAAAAGTGTTTTAAGAAACTTAAGAAAGGCAATCTAAGGGAGATGGAGTCTTTTCTGGACTATGAGAAGCTGTTTCTTGATGACGATGGCCACTGGCTTGAATTGCTTGCTGGACAGAGCTCCTTTGAGACTGTTTCCCTGGCTAATTTTTCACTAATTTCCTTTCCAAGAAAGGGCACGGAGGAACTGGTCGCATTCACTCTTGCTTTCTTTGTATTCCCAGTATCTCATTGCTAAAAGGGGTTTGATGAAAACCAGAGTGATAACCCTTCCTATGTATATATTACTGTTTTCTTATCCACACAGATGTCGAAAGTTTTGTTTCAGACAATTCTGGCTAAGTCTCTTTAAAGATAAGTTCCTTTAAAGCCAGGGAAATGAAGAAATTCAAACTTTGTTTTGGAAATTAGATTAGGAATGGAGAAACAACAAGAACCCCATTTACTATTTGTCTTAATAACCAGCATAAAGCGTGAGCACACGTCCCTTTGAAGTGGACCGTGTACAGTGACATTAAACATTTTACGGTGCAGGCAGTGTAAGCACACATTGACCTCATCCCTCGGCTGTGTTCATAGCTATGTCTACATACATCCAAAACACTTGTTTGATTTGCTTCACTCTTGTGCTGTTTTAAACAACTCCATTGTTTTGGAGCAGTGTTTGCAAGCCAATGCCATAGTAAATGTCAACATCCCTTTGGCAAAGCCTAAAGCGTTGGTAACATCTACTAGCAGATGCTGTTTTAACAGAAACTTTTGATCACATCTATCCTTTGTAGTGATCTACTGCATGGAATGAAGGGATTCATCCTGCCTAGCTGCCTTTCTCCATTTGATAGAGCCAAGAAGTCCAGGGAAAGACCTGGAATTTTCCATGAGTTTTGCAGAGATTTCTCTATGCTCTCTATATTGCTAGATGAATGCTCCAAACTTTAAGACACAATATCCTTAGATTGAATAATGTAATAAATCAAGGACACTCTCCTAAATAAAAAAAAAAAACTTACTTATGGTACCTAGATGTTTTGAAAGAACTAGTATGAGCACATAAAAATAAATTAATGAACAAAACATGCAATGCTGTATT
>NC_022009.1:92588047-92606145 GCF_000317375.1 Microtus ochrogaster | reverse complement strand
ATCCAGATGTCTCTTTTGCTACTCTCCCAGTCCATCCTGCCTCCAACCTGGCTCCAGCACCCAGCATACCCAACCTGCTCCTTCTAGTTCCCATCCCTCCATTCCCCAACCCCTGCCCCCAGTTTACCTAGGAGATCTTTTCTACTTCCCTTTCCTAGGAAAATCCATGCATCCCTCTCTGGGCCGTCCTTATTATGTAGCCTCTCTGGAATTGGGGATTGTAGGTTGGTTATCCTGAACTTTAGTCCTAATTACCACTCATGAGTGAGTACTTACCATGCTTGTCTTTCTGGGTCTGGGTTGCCTCACTGACAATTATATTTTTCTCCTTCCATCCATTTGCCTGCAAATTTCAGGAGGTCATTGGTTTTTTTTTTTTTTTCAGCTGAGTAGTGCTCCATTGTGTAAATGTACCAATTTCCTTATCCATTCTTCAGTTGAGGGGCATCTAGGTTATTTCCAGGTTTCCAGGTTCTGGCTATTACAAATAATGCTGCTGTATACATAGTTTAACAAGTGTCCTTGTGGTATGATTGAACAGAAATTTGGGGGGGGGTCTCTTATGTATACTATACATACGTATCATCTGCAAATAGCAAAAATTTAACTTCTTCCTTTCCAATTTGTATCCCATTGATTTCCTTTTGTTGTCTTACTGCTCTATCTAGAACTTGAAGTATTTTATTGAATATACATGGAGAAAGTGGACTGCCTTGTCTTCTTCATGATTTTAGTGGAATTGCCTTGTGTTTCTCTCCATTAATTTGATGTTGGTTGTCAGTTTGCTGTATATTTCTTTTATTATGTTTAGATATGTTTCTTGTATCTCTGATCTCTCCAAGACCTTTACGGGAAATAGTTTTGGATTTTGTCAAAGGATTTTCAGAATTTGATGAGATGATCATGTTTTTTTTTTTCCTTTCAGTTTGTTTATATGGTGGATTATGTTGATAGATTTTCTCATGTTGAATCAATCCTGCATCTCTGGGATGAAGCATAGTTGGTCATGGTAGATAAATTTTTTATGTGTTCTTGAATCCAGTTTGACAATATTTTTCAACAGTGTTCATGAGGGTAATTGGTCTGTAATTCTCTTCTTTGGTTGCGTCTTTGTGTGGTTAGAGTGTCAGGGTGACTGTAGCTTCATTAAAGAAGTTTAGTTATGTTCCTTCTGTTTCTATTGTGTGAAACAAGTTGAGGAATAATAATATTAGCCCTTATTTGAAATTGTGTTAGAATTCTGTGCTAAAACCATCTGATGCTTTTTTTTTGGTAAAAGACTTTTCAGGAATGCTTCTATTTCCTTGGGCATAATAGGACTATTTAAGTTGTTCATCTGGTCTTGACTTAATTTTTGTATGTAGTACCAATCCAGAAAACTGCCTATTTCTTTTAGATTTTCCAGATTTGTGGAATAAAGGCTTTTGAAGTATGACTTGATGATTCTGTGTATTTCCTCACTGTCTATTATTATGTCTTCTTTTTCATTTCTGATTTTGAAAATTTGGATATTCTCTCTCCCTTTTGGTTAATTTGGATAAGGATTAGTCAATCTTGTTGATTTTCTCAAAGAACCAACTCTTTGTTTCATTGATTCTCTGTATTGTTTTTTTTTTTTTGTTTCTGTATTATTGATTTCAGCCCTGAGTTTGATTATTTCCCACCATTCTCTCCTCCTGGGTAAAGTTTTTTCTTTTTGTTCTAGAGCTTTCAGATGTGCTGTCAAGTCACTAGTGTGAGATATCTCCATATTTTTTATGCAGAGACTTTGTGCTAATAACTTTCCTCTTAGCACTGTTTTCATTGTGGCCCATAAGTTTGGTTATGTTGTGCATTCATTTCAGTGAAATATAGAAAATTTTAAGTTCTTTATTTATTTCTTCATTGACCCAGTAGCAAATAATGTTCGAATTGTCAGTTTTCATGAGGTTGTAGACTTTTTTTTGTATGTGCTGCTGTTGCATTCAAATTTTAACCTTTGGTGATCTGATAATAAACAGGGGTTTATTCCAATTTTTTTTGAATCTGTTGAGATTTGCTTCATGGTTGAGTATGTGTTAAATTTTAGAGAAGGCTTCATAAGGTGCTGAAAGGAAGGTATATTCTTTTGTGCTTGGATGAAACGTTCTATAGATGTCTGTTAAGTTCAATCAAGTCATAACATCTCTTAGTTCTCTTATTTCTGAAATAATTTTCTGTATGGCAGACCTGTCCATTGTTGAGAGTGGGTGCCAAAGTCTTCCACTATTAGTGTGTGGTATTTGATGTCTGATTTAAGCTTCAGCAATGTTTTTTTCTTTAATGAGGGTACCCTTGTATTTGGAGTATAAAGTTTCATAACTGAGACATCATCTTAATGGATTTTTCTATGATTAATATGATTTATCCTGCTCTATTTCTTTTGATTAATTTTAGCTTAATGTCAATTTTGTAAGATATTAGGATAGCTACACCAGCTCATTTCTTAGGTCCATTTCATTGGAAAATATATTCCTAATCCTTTACTCTGAGGTACTGTCTGTCTTTGAAGTTGAAGTATGTTTACTGCATGCTAGAAGGATGGATCTTGCTTTTGTATCCATTCTGTTAGCTTGTGTCCTTTTATAGGTGAATTTAATCCATTAATACTAGAGATATTAGTGACCCATGATTATTAGCTTCTGTAGGTTTTTTGTTTGTTTGTTTGTTTTTTTGATTTAATGGTGGTAGTGTGTGCTTTGGGATTTACTGGCATGGGATTATCTATTGCCTATGTTTTTGTCAGTGCAGCGAGCTTTCTTGGGTTGGAGTAGTCCTATTACTTTCTGTAGTCCTGGATTTATGGACAGGTAATATTTAAATCTGTTTTTTTTCATGTTTTTCCATATAAATTAATTGAAAATTTTGCTGGGTACACTAGTCTTGACTGGCATCCATGGTCTCTTAGTGTCCACAAAATATCTGTCTATGACCTTCTGGATTCCATAATCTCCATTGAGAAGTCAGGTATAATTCTGATAGGTCTGCCTTTATTTGTTTCTTGACCTTTTTACTTTGTATTTCTTAGTATTTTTCTTTTTATTATGTATGTATAATATCTTGTGTCATTATGTGGTGAATGGGTTCTTTTTTTGGTTGAGCCTATTTGGTGTTCTGTAAGCTTTCTGTATCATCATAGGCATGCCTTTATTTAGGTTGGGAAAATTTTCTTCTATGATTTTGTTGAATATATTTTCTGTGCCTTTGAGCTGAAGTTCTTCTCCTTCTTCTATCCCTATTATTCTTAGGATTGATCTTTTCATGATGTCCCAGATTTTGTGGATGCTTTGTGTTAAGAATATTTTGGATTTAACATGTCCTTTGACTGATGAGTCTATTTCCTCTATTGTATCTTCAACACCTGAGATTCCGTCTTTCTTGTATTGTGCTTTCCATTTCCTGGATTTACCAATTACACATTGGTATTGTATTTTCTTTAATGCCTTTATTCCAATTTTCAAGTACTGAACTATCTCCTTCACTTATTTGATTGTTTTTCTTGACTTTCTTAGCTGTGTTTAGAGGATTTATTGATTTCTTCCAATTTTTGTTTATCTTTTTCTTGATTTCTTTAAGGGAATCTCTCTTTTCCTCTTTGAGGGCCTCTATCATCTTTATAAAGCTATTTTTGAGATAATTTTCTTCTGCTTCATCTCTGTTGGGATGTTCAGGTCTTCCTGTTACAGAACCACTAGGTTCTGATGGTGCCATGTTCCTCTTGATGTTGTTGAATGCATTCTTACACTCCTGTCTACCTTTCTCTTCTAATTGGTGCAGGTAGTTCTGATATCTCTAGAAGTTTCTGATCTTGTGTGGAATATTTGGCCAAGGGGAGGGTGAAGGGTTTAATAGGTTTGGGTGGTAGAGTTAGTTGTTCTTGGAGGTTATGGTGCCCAGTGGTTGGGGATGGTGGTAGAGCAGCCTGCCAGCAGAACTCTTAACTGTTAGCTGTCTACTAGAGCTGAGATGAGAGTGGGGAAAGGGCACAGAGAGTACTCTGGAGCTGAGGGCCTAAGGATTGGGGAAGTTTAGCTGGGAGACCAGACACTTACCTCTGATGTGTCATATCATTGGGGCTCACCTTTCCTTGGAGCATTCTAATAACCCTTTCTCTGCCCCTTTTTTATTTCAAACTGAGTATTAACTCTTAGTATATTCCTGGTTCCACACTATGTTCCACAAGCAAGAAACTGACAGGCTCTGACAGTGACAAGCCAGATTGAATTCTATTTCTGCTCATGGCTTGTCTGTTGTTGGTATGGTAGTCTGTGTTTGAGAGTATTATAGTTAGTTGAAGTAGCTGAAGTACACTTAATCAAATCCATAAAATATTTTTAAACTTAACTGTGTTAGGAACATGAATAATAAAATCCCAGAGATAGATATTAGGATTTAGATTGAAAATCTGAAAGCAAAGCAGCCAAACCACTAAAGTGTTCTTACCTCTACCAAGGCTCAGAAAAATAAAAGGACCTGTCCTCAGTGTGATGGTAGACTGCAATGCTCTCCACCAAACCTCAGATTGGAATAAGCTCTTGTTTCCTCTGAACAAACATATCCCTCCCATGTCTACCTCCCTAGTGCTTGAATTAAAGGCGTGTGACTCCTGAGTGCTGGAAGCACCTTTGTCTGAATTCTGTTTCTTTTTTTAGACAGATTCATGTAGTAATAGGAGTGGTGGGGCTGCGTCCCCAGCACCCCAGCCGCTTGGCTAGCTTATGCCCCGAAATAATTACACGGACACTGTATTCTTTTAAATACTGCTTAGCCCATTTCTATCTAGCCTCTTCTAGGCTAATTCTTACATATTAATTTAGCCCATTTCTAATAATCTGTGTAGTGCCCCTGGATGCGCTTACCGGGAAGATTCTAGACTACATCCATCCTGGGTCGGAGCTTCATCACGTGCACCAGAGAGCAGAGCTCTCCTGTCCGCCCTGGAGATGGGAGTATGTCGTCTCTGTCCGAGGTGTCTTACCTCACTTCCTCTTCCTCCCAGCAGTCTGCTCTGTTTACTCCACCCACCTATGTTCTAAGCTATGAGCCCAAGCAGTTTGTTTATTACTCAACCAATGAAATCAACAGATTGATATATGACACTCCCACATCAGATTCAATCTTGGGCAGCACAGGGTGGCCTTGAATCCTGGGATTAAAGGTGTGCACCACCACTCCCTGGTTTCAAGTGACTTAGCTGTGCACTCTGCTCTCCAGGCAAGCTTTATCTATTAAAACACGAATAAAATGTTAGTATAGGACACTTTTGTGAACACTTCTCCTCCTGAAGAAGATAGCCCTCATTATCCCCATTTTGACTCAGGTTTTCCAAGTTGGAATTCAGAATTGATGTTATTCTGAGTGATGTAGCAATATTATACAAGAATTATGAAATAGATAATGCAACATGAGAATTCCCCTAGTCATCCAATTAGACGTTGCAATGATGCAAATTAAGGGTAGGTCAGTTTCTGTTTGTGATTCATGCTATGTAACTTTACCAGAATAAATTATCTTGTACTCCATAGATCATTTCACTGGCATTCAATATACTTTGTTTTTATGTATTTCAGTTATTTTATTACAATATATGAGTTTAAATACATAGGCATACTGACAAAAGTAACCTATAGAAATCAAAACAATTCTGACACTAACAGTCTTAATCCATATCAATTCAATATACTCAGTTTGAATTACAAAATTGCAATAATGGGTCATGAGCATGCTCCAAGGAAAGATGATAGCAATGTGAGAAATCTTTTGGAAGAATGGGATTTGGTAAAAGTAAGAACATTCTAATAAAAAGGTATAACAAACATAAAATTTGCTTGTGAGACAATGTATTTTGGAAACTTGAGCCTGTGACATGTCAGCCTAAACTGGTGGAGACCGTAAGAATGATGAAGGGAGGTTGGCAGGCTGTGTCATCAAACTCCAACTTGTCTTGTCAATTTTATTTCAGTGCTGAGTGTTTCAAAGAGAAATCAGAGTAAACTTAAAGCATTTCAGATAAATGTGGGTACTCCAGACCAAACACCAATAACAGCCTCTGTGATGAGTGTACAAGCTGATGAGTATGCAAGCTGATAAGTGCACAAGCTGATGAGTGTGCAAGCTGATAAGTGCACAAGCTGATGAGTGTGCAAGCTGATAAGTGTGCAAGCTGATGAGTGTGCATGCTGCCACAAACACAGACATTTCCTGGGACCTACACTATGGCAATGGTCAAAGTGAGAGAATAAGTCAACAAGTAAAGTCAAGGAGACATAAAGTAGAATGGAGGTGTGATCGGTGTTTGAAAATGAAGGAATTGAAGAGGTATTGACTTTTACTTCTGCCTTGAATGATCAATGGCTATTTTGTCCAGAATGCTGAAATAATGGTCAGGGCTCTTACCTAGAAATAACGCAAGCGTTCCAGTTACATGTATGTCCAAGCTAAACTCTTGAGCCTGTGAAATGGGAGACACATGTCATATAAAAAAAGTCTTTGTAGAATGCCTCTGATAAGGATGTCTTTGAGTAAGACATAAAGAAAACAGCAATGTGCTTTCTGAGCACACAGACACTATTTTTCTACTGCCCTGTGTGGATGCATCTGTCTTTGTTTCTGCTGGTTGGAGTCTGCTTTGTGGGTTAAAAGGCCATCTAGGGCTCCATTGTGTTGTTGGAACTCAAAGTGCAGAAACTCTAAAGCTGTTGGCATTGTGAGCAGAAGAGATTAGCAGAAAGGAAATCTGTAGCACTTTCAGACAGTGATTCAGGACAGTGATTTCTCCATGTTTGTTCCCAATGACAGATAAAATTATTTTGAGTGCAACAAAAAAGTTCAATAATTATCAGAAGCGCTAAGATGTACTCAAATCATAGAGTACAACCCTCCAAGCTTAACTCCTGCAAGGGCCAGTTTTCACCACTGCCCTACAGAAGGAAAGCAATCACAAACAGCATAACTAAGCAAGTATCACTGCATTGTCAGAAAGCTCTAGTCATAAATATATGAGGCAGTGTGTATTTTGGACCAGTTTGCAGCAGTTCACCAAATTCAAAAATATTAAACTGAGACAATCACCAAGTAACCCTATATTTCTTATAAATCAGCATAGAATTGTTCAATAAAACCCATGGCCAAGGCATTAAAGCACAGCGTGCTTTTGGCAAATTGTAGTGAGCACCACGTGATGTCTTCATCTCATGACTTGAGAACATGATGGACTTATTTTCTTAATTTTTACAATATCACTGCTCAAAATGGCTGGTATTATTGTAATATCTTTGTCTAAGAATGGGAGACTATGAGCTCTCGGCACTAGGTGAAAAGCAAAATGCAAGCTCTCCTTTGTGCTTTCTCTATACTCATTCCGTGATTAATAAAAATAAGGGCAATTTGGCACTGAGCCACCATTTCACCAGAACCATTATCAGCTTAGCTTCTGTTGTCTGGGTCGCACCCACATGAGCTTTCTCTCTGGAAGAGTGTGACAGAGCCATTTCACAACACATCCATAGCTGATGCTTTGGCACCATATCCATTTCAGAGGTCTCAGGAATGTGGGGTGGAGTTCACCCTCATGATTGACGCCTGGGACATTCTAGGTAACAGGCATGATGTCAGTGACACAGGCCCTGCCAGGGATTCTGCTCTACCAAGAGTCTGCAAAGCCTGTGCAAGTGTTTGTAGATCTTCTGTTGCAGGTGAAACATCTACCAAAAGCATCTACATGAAAACTCACAGTAGATAGTCCAAGGCAGAGTGAGCCTTTCTCTGGAAGAGAATATAAGGTAGAAAAGAAAATCACAATAGAATTTAAATGAGGGCTGGGCACAGTGGCTGCCTATAATATCAGTCTGGGGAGCCACAGAGCAAATTGTCTAGTTAGCTCAGAAAGAAGATGTGAGCTGTGGATTCAGTGAGAGATCCGGATTTAATAAGTAGAATGATTGAAAAAGATATCCTATGTCGTTAGGACCTTTATAAACACATGCATACACATTAAGTACACTCTTTTGAACATATGACTTCAGGTTCTCTGTCTCCACATAGGACTTATCATCAAAAGCCAACATTCACTGAATAGTGTTTAGGAAAATCAAGAATAATATCAAGCAAAACATTGTTCTCTGTTTGTAAAGGTGTAAAGACCAACACTGTCATTATTCCTGTGCCTCCTGTGGCTTCTTCCTAAAAAAAAAAACAAAACTCCTCTTATGAAATATCACTGTATCATTCCTTCCCTCTGTTTTCTCAGAGTCTATGTGCATTGAATGTCATTATACTGAAGACAATAAGAGAATACCCTACAGACAGCATAACCAACTTAGCTAGGTAATCCTCTTACCAATGTTTAACACCAGCATTGACATTTCCCAAGCAGTTACCTGGGGTTTTACTTCCTTTGCTGTCTCTGACCATTTAATGAGCTTGCATCTGTGGTGCATTAAACATACTCCTGATACTGTTTGTGTATGGGTACCAATACCACCTGCCTCATTGCTCTCCTTAGCCCCATGTGATGGAGTATATTCCATACACAGTTCCTTGCTGTTATACTTCAAGTTCATTGCATGACATCCTTTGCATCGAGTTGGGAAAGGCTAAATCTTCTTCATGTCCTCTTGGGAAATTTGGCAGGTGAGTGTAAGAGCAAAGGAATGCATTAGTCTTGAATGTATAGGAGGTTTGTGAAAAGAACAAGACATGTCTGGGAATTACTAGCCTTCATGCTGATAGGTTAAAAACAGTTTTCACAAGAGAAGAATACAACAGAAAAGTCTTCTATGAGTCAAAACCGAATGGAGGCTTTAATAAAAACTACTTTCCTGAACCTTGAAGCTGAAGTGAGTCATGGCTTATGCAGGGTACTAGGGCTTGTTAATGGAACGAGCCCCCTTGGGAGTGAACCACAGCAAGACCTTCTGAGCTCTGACAGACATGAGGCAGGAGTCTCAGGGTCAGCTAGTTTGAGAGGAAAATCTTAGGTACCTCCACAGCGAGGCCATTTTATCTCCTGAGGCCCATGTTCCGTTCTCACTGTGAAGGCCTGCAGGATAGATCGTGTTTCTGACAGCAAGGTGGGGTATTTAAATAAGCCTAATTAAATACATCTGGTGTTCTGTATGCTTCTTGAATAAATCTTTTGATTTTTTTAAAATTCAGTAAACAGTGATTCCAATACATATTCTGAAATATTCTCACGAACCATAAATGTGATGCAAATATTCAGAGTCTCATGTTGAAAATATTTAAGAAAATCATAAATAATAACTCAGTCTTTTATACTAAAAAAATAAATAAATAAATACATCTGGAGCAGTTGCTTTAACATTATATAATCTATTCTTTCCTCTATGAGGAAGCCCAGCCTTCAGAGGAGGCAACTTTACCAAAATTTTACAGGACACAGACAAAAGTATTTGGCCAACTATAGTCCCAGTCAAACCCTATTCACATGTTGGAATAACAGACAAGATGAGGGGACAGATCTGAAGGCCACAGATCAGAGACATGGGTTTCTTAAACAGTAAACAAACAACCCTAGCAAAAATATGCTCACAGCTTTGTGGGGTTCTGTTCCCGTACTTGTCTTCTCTACAGAACGGCTTTAGGGCATCAAATGTGGCATATAACCAGGAGTGCAGTGTGATGCAGAGTCTACTGAAGAATTTCCAGGGAAATGTAAAGGTGAAAACACAGTGCAATACTGGAAAGTGGCCTCTGGCAATGGAGCCAGCCTGGGGGACTATTTCCTATGGTCTTGTTCAAGCCACTTACAACTTATTTTTCTTAAAGAAAATATTATTTTATTCTTTGAAATTTAATACAATTATACAATGCATATTGATGTTGTCAATGCACTGTTATCAGCTGCCAGATTCCCCCACAAGACTGATTCTCTCTCCATTAGTAGCCATTAACTCTCTGCAGTTCTTTCGATAGGAGTGAAGTCTCTGGAGTTCCTCCCCTCTCCCTATTGGAATTTTGACTGGCTTAGTCACTGGCATGTTTCCTGTAGGCAACCACAGCTTCGGTGAGCTGATACAAGAAACAGTTGTGTCAAGTACAGAAACCAGCATTTCACAATACCCTTCCTGTCTTAGTTAGGGTTTCTATTGTTGTGAAGAGACACCATGACCATGGCAACCCTTCCTAAAAGGAAAACATTTAATTGAAGGGCTTGCAGCTCAGAGGTTCATTCCATTCTCATAATAGTGGGACATGGTCGTGTGCCAGCAGGCATGGAGCTGGAAAAATAGTTAAGAGTTCTACATCTTTCCCAGGCAATAGGACATAAACTCAACTAGGTGTAGCCTGAGCACCAGAGACTTCAAATCCCACCTCACTGTAATGCGTGTCCCCCAACAAGGTCACACCTACTTCAACAAAGCCACAGTTCCTCATAGTGCCTATCCCTGTGAGTTTCTGGGGGCCAGTTACCTTCAAACTACCACACCTCCCCTTCCACGTATGTTCTATCTGTCCTTTCTTTTGTGAGGTTCCCCTGAGTCTTGGATAGTAGGAGGTTGTGCAGATAACACGTTCACAGCAGGACATTCAACGCTATTTATGCTCAGCATTTTGACAAGTTGTGTGTCTCTGAATTTACAATAATACTTTAAAAGATGCTCCTCTGGGCACAGGAGAGAGAAGTACTAACTTATTGGTATAAACATAAATATTTAGAAGACAGTTTGACAGCATGGCTTTTGGTAAAACAACAACTGAAGGTTCCTCCTAGGTACTAGGATCACCTCCCAGTCATGGGCTTTTGAGTGGATTCAAAGTATCAGGCAACTCATGAAATTCAAAATTTCTACAGAGAAAATAGGCCAGCAACCTTTGCCAGAGCAGGCCTGAACCAGCAATCTCTGCTGGAGCAGACCTGAGACAGTGATTCCTATAGAAGCAGGTACAAGGGAGCAACCACTGAGGGAGCATGTCTGAGCCAGAGACCTCTTTGGGTCCAGGCCCAAGCTGGGGACCTCCACGGGAGCAGGCCCAGGCCAGGGATATCTACAGAAACAGGCCCAAGGTAGCAACCTTCATAGAAGCAGGCTTGAGACAGTAACCTCCACCAGAGCAGGGCTGAGACAATTACCTCCACAGGAGAAGGTACAAGGGAGCTACCACTGAGGAATCAGGCCTGAGCCAGCGACCTCTGTGGTACTGAGCATGAATCTGCTACCTCTGAGGTAGCAGCTTTGAGCCAAAGACCCCTGCCAGAGCAGGCCCAAACCAAAGACCTCTCCTGGAGCACGACTGAGCCAGCGACCTCTGCTGAGCAGGCCCAAGGCAATAATGACCTTAGCTACAAGTAAGCAACCTCCATTGGAGCAGGCAGGGAAACCCCCAGTATTGCAGAGCGACGCAAGGGAGCACTGAGTGACCTCCAGGAGCACCTAGTGACCTCTGAGATGACTGAAACCATGTCCCTGACTGTACCACGAGGAGCAACCATCTGAGCCTTGGATATACTAGTAACTGGAAAATTGATGACCAGAGACACAGATAGCCCCAGCTACATCAATCAGAGGAAAAGATGGGTAGACAAGGTAAGAACACACTAAACACCACAAAGAGCAACAAGACATGAATAAAAACTAGTGTCCCTACCACAGCAAGACTTGAACAAACAAATATAGATGAAGCAGAAGAAAATGACCTAAAAATAATTTCAAGAGAAAATTTGAAGCCCTTAATGAGGAAATGAAAAATTCCTTCAAAGAAATAGAAAGAAAAGACAAAGAAAAATTGGGAAGAAATCAATAAATCCCTTAAAGAAAATCAAGGAAAAAAAACAACCAAACAAATGAAAAAAACAATTCAAGACTTGAAAGCAAAATTAGAAATAATTAAAAAAGACACAAACTGAGGGAATTCTGGAAAAGGAAAATATGGAAAAATGATCAGGAATCAAAAATGCAAGTATAAACAGCATAATACAAAATATGTAAGAGAGAATCTCAAGTGCTGAAGATACAATAGAGGAAATAGACTCATCAGTTAAAGAAAACATTAAATCTAACAAAAGCTTAATACAAAATATCCAGGAAATATGGGACACCATGAAAAGACTAACCCTAAGAATAATAGATATAAAAGAATGAGAAGCAGTCCAACTTAAAACCACAGAAAATATATTCAACAAAATCATAGAAGAAAACTTCCTCAACCTAAAGAAAGAAATGTACATGAAGATACAAGAAGCTTTCAGAACAACAAATAGACTGAATCAAAAAACAAGTTCCTCACCACATAGAAATCAAAACACCAAACATACAGAATAAAGAAAGATTATTTGGAGCTACAAAGGAAAGACGTCAACTAACATATAAAGGCAGACCTATCAGAATTGTACCCTTCTCAATGGAAACAATGAAAGCCAGAAGGTCATGGTCATGCAGACATTAAAAAACCCTGGATCCCAGCCCAGACTACTATATCCAGCAAAAGATTCAATCACCACAGATAGACAAAACAAGATATTCCATGACAGAATCAGATTTAACCAATACCTAACCACAAACCCAGCCCTATACAAAGTACTGAAGGAAAAATTCAACACAAGGAGATTGGCTACATCCAAAAAACCACAGACAATAGATGATCTCACAGCACCAAACCCAAAGAAGGGAAAAACACACACAACATCACCAACAACAAAAACTAAAATAACAGGAGAAAGCAATCCCTGGTCATTAATATCCCTTAATATAAATGAACTAAACTCACCTATAAACAGGCACAGACTAACAGATTGGATATAAAAACAGAATTCACCCTTCTGCTGCATTCAATAAACACTCCTCAACCTCAAAGGCAGACATTGCCTCAGAGTAAAGGCATGGGGAAAATTGTAATGAAATGGACCTAAGAAACAATCTTGTGTAGCTATCCTAATATCTGACAAAACAGATTTCAAACTAAAATCAATCAATCAAAAGAGACAAAGAAGAACATTTCATATTAGTCACAGAAAAATCTATCAAAAGGAAATCTCAATACTGAACACCTGTGCCCCAAATATAAGGAAGGATATCCTCATATGTAAAATAAACACTTCTAAAGTTTAAATCACAAATTAAACCCCACACACTAATAGTAGGAGACTTCAACACCCTGCTTTCACTGCTGGACAGATCAGACAGACAGAAAATTAAAAGAGAAATAAGGGAACTAACAGATTTTATGACTCAAATGGACTTAACAGCTATCTATAGAACTTTCCAACCAAACATAAAAGAATATACCTTCTTCTCAGCACCTCATGGAATGGTCTCAAAAATTGACCACATACGAGGTAACAAAGCAAACCTCAACAGATCCAAAAAAAAAAAAAACCTGGAATAACCCCATATATCTTATCAACTCACCATGGCTTAAAATTAGAATTCAATAGTAACACAAATTCCAGAAAACACACAAACACATCGAAATTAAACAGTGATCACCTGAATCATCAATGGGTCAAGAAAGAAATAAGGGAAGAAATTAAGGACTTTCTAAAATTCTGTGAAAATGACCACACAACATACCCAAATTTATGGGACACAATGAAAGCAGTTATTAAAAGGAAAATTCATAGTATTAAATTCCTATATAAAGAATGTGGAAAAATCCCACACTAGTGAGTTAACAGCACATTTGAACAAAAAGAAGCATACTCACCCAAGAGGACTATATGGAAGGAAATAATCAAATTTCATCTGAAATCAATAAAATAGAAACAAAGAAAACAATACAAGGAATCAATGAGACATAGCGTTGGTTCTTTGAGAAAATCAACAAAATAGACAAACCTTTATCCAAACTAACCAAAAGGCAGAGAAAGAATATCCAAATTAACAAAATCAGAAATGAAAAGGTGACATAACAACAGACTCAGAAGAAATCCAGAGAATCATCAGGTCATATTTCAAAAACCTGTACCACACAACACTGGAAAACTTAAAGGAAATGAACAACTTTCTGGATAAATATCACTTACCACAATTAAATCAAGATCAAATAAGCAAATTAAATATACCTATAACTGCTAAAAAAAGAAAATAGAAACAGTCAGCAAGAGTCTCCCAACCAAAAAAGGCCCAGGGCCAGATGGTTTCAGCACAGAATTCTATAAGATTTTCAAAGAACTAAAACTAATACTCCTCAAATTGTTTCACATAATAGAAACAGAAGGAGCATTGTCAAACTCTTTTTATGAGGCTATAATTATCCTGTTACCCAAACCACACAAAGACATTACTAAATTGGTCATCAATAGAACAGATAATCCAATAAAAAAAAAAAAAACTGGGTACAGAACTAAACAGAGAACTGTCAACAGAGGTATCTAAAACGGCTGAAAGACACTTATGGAAATGTTCAACATTCTTAGCCATTAAAAAATGCAAATAAAAATAACTCTGAGATTTCATCTTACACCTGTAAGAATGGCCAAGATCAAAAACTCTGATGACAACTTATGCTGGAGAGGATGTGGGGTAAGGTGACCACTCCTCCATTCCTGGTGGGAGTGAAAACTGGTACAACATCTTTGGAAATCGATATGGCCATTTCTCAGAAAATTAGGAAAAAAACCTACCTCAAGATCCAGCAATACCACTTTTGGGTATATACCCAAAGGATGCTCAATGGTACCACAGGGACATGTGCTCAACTATGTTCATAGCAGCTTTGTTTGTCATAGCCAGAACCTGGAAACAACCTAAATGCCCCTCGATGGAAGAATGGATAAAGAAACTGTGTTGCATTTACACAATGGAGTACTACAGAGCAGAAAGAAAACAATGACATCTTGAAATTTGTGGGCAAATGGATGGACCTAGAAAACATCACATTGAGTGAGGTAACCCAGACCCAGAAAGACAAATATCTTATGTGCTCAATCATAAGTGGCTTTTAGACATAAACCAAAGAAAACCCAGCCCACAATTCATAATCCCAGAGGACCTAGACAACAATGAGGACCCTAAAATTGTCATACATGGGACCTAGAAAAAGACAAGATCTGAGTAAATTTTGAGCTTGGGGACTATGGGAGAGAGTGGAAGAGGAAGAGAAAGGAAGGCAGGGGAAGGGAGAAAAATATATAGCTCAATAAAAAAAGAAAAAAAATCCGCAGAGCAAATAAAAGTATCAGTTGAATCTTAACGCAGCCTATATAATGGTAAAAAAGAATACATAAAACAATGTACCAGTTCTATATCTGATGGGGAGATTTGTGTCTAGAATGTACCATAGACTCAACATACTAGCCTTCAAGAAAAAACAAAAATGGGCTATGGGTCTAAAATAAAGTTCCCCCAAACAAGAAAAATAAATGGTCAGTTAAGACTTAAAAATTACATCCTTATATATTGAACATCCTGGGGAGAAATTTGGTCATGCAGCTGTCTTGAAGTCATTTATGCTCCTGAAAGTAATCCCTCACCATATTTCCACAAGAAAACCCAAGAAAACTCATAGGTCCAACACATGGGACCTTCATGGCATCTGTATGTTGGTCTGCTTTCTGTTATCTATCTTACATGGGAAGACATTTCTTCTTGTGTCCCCAGGAATAGTGTCACACAACTTGGAAACGAAGCAATGCAGGTGGATTGAAGCAGTTTTGATTTGATCTTATTATTAGTTAATCTAATAGCTAACAGTATGAAATGGTGAGAGCAAGGCTGTGCTTAAAAACATGGATAGGAATGATGGGATGCACAGGTGCAGGAACAGAAGGAAGAGACACTCTGATTCAGCGAGGGTCAAGCATCCTCTGGGCACTTGCATAATGCTTTATGGGGCTGGTTGTGTCTACAGGTTGAGTCTTAAGGCAAGGATGCAAAATATTGTCATTGAATTATGCAATTTTTATTCCTTGAAAATGTCAAAGAGGTATACAGTACACTTTGAACATTTCAACCCACATTCTCTCTCTCTAACCCCTCTCAATCCTCCACTCTGTCTCTTCCCAGTTTCCTGTCTGTTTTTGGTCTCTTGAGTTCAATATAGTTCAAAAACACCAAATATCATTGGTGGGTAAAAGATGTAAGACAGCAGAACCATAGAGCTTTCTTTCTTTGTAAATAGTTTGATCCATGTATTAATTACTTCTCTGGCTAGGCAACTTAAAAAAGAAAGGGTTTATCAGACTGTGATGACACAGTCGACAGTGGTGTCACGGCAGAAGACCTGTAAGGTGGTTGCTCTGTTCCTATCCCTAGGCAGGCAGCAGGGAAAGATGCCACAGCTTTCTGTGCTTTCTGAATTTTTTAGTCCAGTGTCTCAATCCATGGAATGGTGCGGCCAACAGTTAAACTAGGCCTTCTCACTGCATCACAGCAGGAAATAAATAATTTTTAAAAGTAGAGAAGAAATCAATGATATTAAAACAGATAAAGCAGTGAAAATAAAGGGAATTAAGACTTTTGCCTTTGGAAAAAAATCAATAAAAATTGACAAATTTCTATGCGAGTTAACCAGGAAGGGGAGGGAGCCATAAAGTGAACACCAGGTGCAATGGAAGATCATTCCCAAGCTCACAGACACTAACTAGTAGTAAATAAACTTTATAAAATTACCCATGTCTCTAAATTAAGTGGCTTAGATGGCTGGACAAGTCTTTTTCATGTAAAACCTGTCAAAACTCAGTCAAGGAGGAATGGACCCTCTGAACACTTTAGACTCTTTTAAGACTGTCAGTATATAAAAATCTCCTAAACAGAAAGTGTGGTAACCAGATGTTTCCACTGGTAAAACCTGAAAAAACTTTTGGGAAAGATATTTTCCCAGTTCCATCCTGTGACGCCATTTCGTCATATTGAAGCATTCCCTCCGGAAGGAGGGGGGAGGCTCACAAAATACAGAATACTAATGAAACTTACAAGACTTGGGAATCCTGGTCTGTTACAGGATCCCAGGGCTCTCCCCAAGGTCATGTGAGTCTTGGTAGATGCTAAGGAGGGGAGATTCTGTGGTAGAGCTGCCTGCATGCTGATCAAGGCAGTAGCTTCAGTGAGCCCTACCCCAGGAAGGGAACTCCCACTGCCTGTGACAGGCTTCCGGCAGAGCAGACACAGCCAGGCACAAAAGCGTGACCTCAGGAGGCAACTACGTTTGGGCCCAATACATGCAGGTGTTCACCAAGCTAGACATGAATGAGATCATTTTTTTTTGCTCTACCATGGAACTCTGTGGACAGTAAGTGATACTTACGTCACACCAGATAAAACACATATACATACAATCAGTTCCAAAACACAGAACTAAAGGAGACATTACCTAACTAGTTCTGTGTGTTAATGCCCAAACCGTGGATGATGTCACAAGGAAGAGACACTGCGTGGAGAAGTCTATCTGTGCAAATGTGATGTGTGCGTGAGGGTGAGAAGGTGTATGTGAGTGTGAATTTGAATATGTGTGTTTGGCTGTGTGAATATGTGAGTGTGAGTGTGTACGTGAATTTGGGTGTATGCTGGACTGTGTGAAGTGTGTGAATGTGTGTGTCGTGAGAGTGTAAGTGTATGAGTGTATGAGTGTGTGTGATTGTGCGAGTTGGTTGAGAAGAGGTATATGTGTGTGTGTGAATGTGTGTGAGTTAATGTGTGTGGGTGTATCTGAGTGTATTATTATATGAATGTGAGTGAGTATGTTTGAGTGAGTAAGAGAGTGTGAGTGTATGGGTGTGAGTATGCCAATATGTGTAAGTGAGTGTGCGAGTGTGTGATTATGTGTGAGCACATGAGTCGGCATAGCTTATGTGTGCTTGTGTGTGCATGTGTTCATTGCCTACACTTCTCTGGATGAGGAAAAATGATAACATTTTAGGTCTTGAGAAAACTTCTCTTGATTGACTTTAACAATTTTTTATTTTTTCATTTATTTTTCCATGTATCCGAAGAGTATAATGGCCCTGAGTATCAAAGTGGAAGGCTTTCACTGAGATGAATAGTGTTTGTGGGATATGCCAAGCACTTGCATTCTCAGTGCCCCACCCGTGCGAGGTTTAACGGCCTGGATGCAGAGTGGCATGTGCCTGCTGTGATGGGGAGCAGTTCATACTGACCAGAGAGATATGGAGGGCTGTGTGC
>NC_022009.1:92561686-92587697 GCF_000317375.1 Microtus ochrogaster | reverse complement strand
TGTGTGTGTGTGTGTGTGTGTGTGTGTGTAGTGAATTTCAAGTCTTCAGCCACTAAAACCATGAACACAGGCCCCTAGTTAGCTTTGTCTTCTTGGCACAGCATGAAGTCTCCTGAGGTCACTGAGGGATTGCTTAGACAAGATTGGCCTGTGGGCATGTCTGAAGAAATTTCCATGAGCGTTACCTGTTACCAGAGGCCCAGACCTCTGTGGGCTGCACCATCCCAAGGACAGGAGTCCTTGGCCATAAATGAGAACTAGTTAAGCCGGAACCGTCCAGGAAGCCAGCAGCAGCTTTGCACAACCATAGCTTTAACAAGCACCTACTTGAACTCCTGTCCTGACTCGACTGTGATCTGGAAGTGCAAACTAAGTATATCTGTCATCCTGGAAGTTACTTTTGGTCATAGCATTTGTCCCAACAACCGAAAACAATCTAGAATGTGTGTTTTTCTCTCTTATTGATTTGTATGAAACATTGTGATTGTAGTTTTCCTATTGTATCCACTGCCGCTTCACAGTGGTAAGACTGCACTATAGCAGGATTTGCTCCGTTGCCCACTTATTATGTACCCTTTTTCCCTGTGAGCTGCATGCCCGTAACAAGGACCAACTTTCGGTGACATCAAGGCTCCTGCTTATTGGAGGCCCATTTCTTAATGCAGAAATTAAAGATTGCAGCTTTAATTGCAGTTTTCATACGACAGCTGATGCTTGTCGTATGAAAACAGAGCTGACATTTGTTAACAAATCAGAAAGTAGACTGGAATTAATCATCCCTCCCCAATGTTGTACTGCTCTGCACTCTAACATACATTTAATCCTACTTTTGTTGAAAAGAGAATCCATTTGGAAAAGGAGAGATCAGGATCAGATAGCTGAACTTACATGGAAACACATGTGGCAGCAGAAAGTTTTCATTCCGGAGCCTCACATGGGATCCTACAGTCATTTAGAACATGATGGAACAGCCATATACATTAGTATCTTGTTGTATGGCCACCTCATGATGTCTCTACCATTGCCATGGCCATGGTCCCTTTGAGAAGAAAATGTTTGCATGCACATTGGACAGAAGGGTGCAGCATTTTGCATTTTATGAAAGTGGTAAAGGCTCCATGCACCTGAAGATCCGTCTAGCCCTGTTCCAGATGGCGGAGAGGCCACCAGACCCCTAGGAGGAGATGAGAATTTGCTAGCAATTATCCCCCAAGGCGCCAGTGGCATCTGTGCATGAGAACTACCCATGAGTTCTAAGCCATCTCGCATTTGATCCTTATGGTCTGCTAAGAACTACAGAACAGATTTCATAGACTCCTGTTACAGATGTGCAAACAGAGACCCAGTAACACTAACTGAGGGCCTCACACTGCACTGGCAGGCAGGAGAGCCAGGGTCAGATATCAACCCTTCTATTTATAAACTAAGAATTCCTTGGCTACTGGTTCTCATGTGCCTAGAATTTCATGAGTTAGGTTAAAATGATATAGGAAAAAATGAACACCCTTACTACATATACAGAAATATCCATAGATATTTGGAAATGCTAGCAACCACAAAACCTACTGGTAATGAGGCAGATGTTTATGTAGACAAGGCAGAATGAAGGAAGTATTTTAGGTTACCATGTTATAGAACTGTTGTCTTAACTAGGTCATACCTTCATGCTTAGAGCATGAGTATGAAAATCAGATATGTGAACCAAGAACTGTTCTGAAAAAGAAAAGAAATAGCCTACAACCTGTGAACATGAAAATATGGTGAGTTATCAAGATTTCACATCAATTTCAGGGTATTAGTCATGAGTGCATGACTTTTGTTCCTGTTTTCTCATTTCTGATTATTGCCTGCAGCTGATTGGTTCATGAATCCTGCCTAGGCAAAATGATGCGGTTGTGTTCCAAACATTTCAATCAGTCATTCCCCTTCACGACTTCAGCTTCCTGTCAGAGAGTGGATTAGAGAGTGAAGTGACCTTCTCGATGCCATTCCATCAAAAGCAGTAGAAAGATACGGGGTGGCATTGGCAGCAGGCTCTTAGCATGTGCCCACCCTGAAGGAATTTTACTCATTGATCCATTCCTCCATTATTGCCCAGCACCTCAATGGTCAACGCTCGCACGCAGTGTTTGGTGAAATGGGACAGTTTTCAGGAAAGTCTTCTTCCCTCTGAGTTCCCAAAAGAGCCTCACGTTCAAATTAGATGTCACTAATCTCTAAGCATAGCTCTGAAACCCCTGTGAAATCAGACAGTGGAATGAGTCATTGTCCCCATCCCTTGGCTCTAGATCTGTGGACAGGAAAACTAACCTTAGATTTTGGCTCTGACAAAAACAATCTGGCCCTTTTTGAATTTATTTCCACTTTCTCTTTTCTTTCTTAAACTCAGAATTTACCTTCCAGCAAAGACAATAAAAATAAAAACTAATGCCATTAGCCCCTTTCACAAAATGTGGGGTGATTGCTGGTACTGAGGTGGAAGAAGACTTGTGTGGGCCTTATAAGGTCAGGACTTCTAAGTAACTGCCAAAGTTGCTGCTACAACTTCCTTGTATATCTACCTATTGGAGTTCCTGGGTCCTTAGTAGTGGACAGTGTTACCTTTATAAGGCTGGGGTTTCTGAAACCCTTGGCCTTTGAGGCCTGGTAATTCTCCTAATCTATTCCAGTGAACAGAGCTGCCTGTGTCCACTTCCTAATACCCCTGTGACCACAAGAAATGATGCTTTAGTGAAGTCATATCAAAGTACACACAGTGTGCTTTTAAAGAGCTGTGTGAGCATTCCTGCTTGTGTTTTATATGTGTCTACATAACAGGCTAGCTCTATGCTGTTAGGACTAGGATCCTGGGTCTGAAATACAGCTTTTGTGACTGAGGTTTGTACGGGAGATGATTGCAGTGTGAAGGGGTGGGGTCTTCTAGACACTTGCCTCTTATACACCTACATGTTGAAAGCCCTGAGTCCTGGCTATGAGTCAGTAAGAGAGTTTGGGGCTGGTTGCCTACCATTTACTTTTCTCTGTAGGTTGCTTTTGAATAAACTGACATTCAAATACATGGCAACCAAAATGCAGAAGCCAAATCAGTTACATATAACTTAGATCACCATTTTTTTCTGAGTATGGATCCATATGGGAAACAATAATTCAAAATCGTGAACATCTATAAAACTGACTGCTTCATATAATGGGAGACTTAGGGAAACTTCAGGATTGTTAGATGTAGAAGTTGCTCAAGAGAAAATCAAACAGTGAGGGAGGTCAGACAGAATGTCTACAAATGTGGTACAAGGCCAAAGTTATTAACTGCTCTTATGTGGAGCCCAGGTTGGGTAAAACAGAGAACAGAGCAAGAGAAAAAAAAAAGCTCTTATCAGTTGGGAGGAATGGATGATGGGGTGGGCTGGGGATAGGCAAGGGGGACAGAAAGGGGTGAGAGAGAACTATGGTTGGAATGCATTATAAAGAAAAAAAAGAAAAGAATTATGTTCTGTGGTGAAACCCATTCTCAATGCGCCATTTAAGAGCGCATTTTAAGGGTACCCTTAAAAGCTGGAGGAGTTATGCCATCACTTAAGCAGGCTTAGGAAATACTCTTTGCGCAGAGATATCCTCAGAGTGCAAACTGAGTTTTAAAATATGAGAGTGACCGGTCAGACATCACACAACCTATTAAAGCTAACAGTGTTTTGTTGTTGTTGTTGTTTTCAGAGGAGAACAATATCCTCAGGAATGAATGTTTCATAGAATCCATGGAGTTGATTTTTAAATCAAAACTGACTAGAGGTGTTTCTTCTAACATAATCATGACGTGCAATTAAATGACATATAGCAACTGAATGCAGGGTGAACATGATGGTAGATTTAGAGTGTCAATAACTTTAAAAGTTATAGACCAGATATGCTCTTTCCAAAGACATAGAATATCTTAGTAGAGAAATAAAAACTTCAGCAGAAAAACTTCGACTCACTTGGAACAATCCAGAACAAAAATGTATAGTTTCTAAAAGGAATATCATGTGTATATGTTTATGTATACACACATAAAGAGCATGTTTATACATATTTATACTTTCTGTATCTATATATCTTTTAATTTAAGTGAATAATGGGTATAACAGAAAAATGAGAGCCAGTAAGTTTTAATATAAATAGAAATTATTCAGCCTTAAGATACAAGAGAGAAAAATTATAGAAAGAATTGGGGCCTCAGAGGACCAAGGACAGATGTGAACTATCCCTTACAATTGATCAGAGTCATGTAAGGACATAATGATGTAATAAAGAAGATGACTGGAAAACATATAATAACCAAATTACAGCCCCAAATAATGATTAATAGCCACTCTTCAGTGGGCACCATTCTGTTGTTTGGGGTTTCTGTCCTGCCCAGTGCCGTAGTCATTAAATTCCAAAGAAAATCACACAGAGGTCTACATAAGTTATAAACTGATTGGCCCATTAGCTCAGGCTTCTTGTTAGCTCTTATAACTTATATTAACCCATTATTCTAGTATATGTTAGCCACATGGCTTGGGACCTTTTTCAGCAGGGCAGGTCATATCTTCCTTCTTTGGTGTCTGGACAGGACTAGGGAGGAATGGGCCTCCTCCTTTCCAGAATTCGCCTGTTCTCATTAACCTACCTCTACTTCCTGTCTGGTTGTTCCACCTATAATTCCTGCCTGGCTACTGGACAATCAGCATTTATTTAAAACATAATTGACAGAATACAGAATTGTCCTGCACCACATACCAATGCTAAAAACCAAGAAGAAATTAGAGAATTTTGTTCAAGAAAAAATATTGCACATTTAAGGGAAGCATGATACAGATGACAATCAATTTCTCATCTGAAATCATGAATGTGCGGAGCAACAGGAGACTATTCGTAGAGTCTCAACATAGTCCACTACCTACAATTCAATTTCCAGTTTAAATATCTTTCAGAAATAAAAAAATGAGGGTATTTGCATCCTTTGTGTAAATGAGAAAATAGATTGCCAGCATGTTTGCTCTCCCGTCAATGCTAAGGAATGTTCTTTGGGCTGAAGGCAGCAGTGTCAGATGGAAACATGATTCTGTAATGAGGAATGAAGGTATAAGAAATGGTGAAAATATAAAGGGAGGTAGAACAGGCGAGGAAGGTCAATGACAAGGGTGTTCTTGTGCTTTCTGTAAAAGACATTGAGTGCTTAAAACAAGAGACCATTGTTGGTTCTGCGTGTCACGAGTTGAACACTAACATAAAGACAGTAGTGCTGCCATGGTCCATTTTAAACTGATGGCAGCAGATGTAATACCTAGCACACTATGAAAAACTATACACAATCTCTACACAGAAACCAGAACATTGTGAAACAGGACACACATGCGCAACAAAGATTAGATTAGACTCTCATCCTATCTTCACCCTCCAACGTTAATGGATGTATGGAGAACAGGGTCTTCACTCTCTTGTGTTACATAAAATTGCTTTCGAGTTCTGGGCATTCACGATTTCAAAATGAAAAAAAAATTCTCTTAAATTATTTTTCCTTGAAGTTATTCTCTCTGACAAAATTTTAACTGGAGCAGTAAGGCGATTCAACATTGATTTAAATCTACGTGACCCAGTTCCCAGAAAACAACCTCCCATTAACCCTAAACTTTCATTAGAAAGCGTGCTTGGTGGTAGACAGAAGAAAGGAGAACGCATTTGTGACAGGGCTATATTTATTTCTATTCTACAGATGAAATCAAGAATGAACGTATTTGAGGACATCATGCCAACTTCCAGAGAAGCTGCTCTTTCCATAGCCCACTTACCCCTGGTTTCCTAAAGACCAGAGTAAACAACCAGCCATGCCTGAGGCTTCTCTGATTAAGGCAAGGTCCCTAGCTTGGCAGTCTATCATCTGAATCTCAAAGTTTGAGTGCAGGCTGAAGTTTCTTTTTCTTTAAAACATCGCCGGCTCTTAAAAAGTAGTCTGAGTAGCTGGCATTCAGATACAAAATTCACTGGGCAGAAATCAGGAGCACACGGGTCCTGTGGCAGGCTTGGAGAGGGTGGCTGCCAGGTCTTTGAACTGCAAAAATAAATAGAGAATAGAAGTGTATTGTATTGGCCCAGCCCGGGGCTGGGCCATCTGTCTTGGAGCATGCTCTGGCGTGAGTGTTTGAGTTGGATCTCTTCCATCACATGTGGTGGCTGCGTGAGCGAAAAGACAGAGAGAGAGAGTCGTGTTAGGTGGTATATTTAATAGCATGTTGGCTTTGTGGGTCTCAGGGAGCTGCTGCTTCTGTGTTTCTCTTCTCAGCCAGAGTTTACCTACGTCTTTAAGCGTGCAGCGAGGGGCGCCTGCTTCCGAACACCGTGCTCCATTCACACACTCTTGCTACTGTTTTTAAAAAGAACTGTACGTGGAGCCTAGAGATGCATGGATACCACCTAATTTAGAGATCTGCCCGTGGTAGCCCATGGGCCAGGGCTTTTCCAATCAGCCGGGCTACCTCTCAGCTCACGGCACAGTTTCACTTCTGGCCTGCAAGTTGGATGGATTTTGTGGTAAATGTAGGTTTGTTGCTTTTGGCTAAATTACCTTCTTGTCTGTCTTTTCAAGGCCAATATAAGGCAAAGTAAAACGGTGTTCAGCCTCTCCACCTTTGAATGCATCCAAATTTTCTTCAGTAAGAATGGAGAACGTTTCCTTACTCATACTGGGCCCATAATAGAAACTTGATTAAAACCGAATACCTGTGGCTAGGAAGAGCCTGGTTCTCTGCTGTTGTGTGTTAGAGGGAAGTCTGTTTTCACAGCTGAATTATCTCACTCTCAGATGAGGGAGAGGATTAACAAAACCAAATATGAAATCTTTAAGAGATGTTAAGGGGGGGAAAAAAGGAAAACCTAGCTTTTCTGTTAAGTTCTGTGTTGCTGGCACACTGTTCCCCAAGAGCAGGCAGCACATACTTTGCAGCCTGCATGAAAGGGCATGAAATAAATATGTCAAGGCTTTCCGTGGAAATGCGTTTACATAGACTTGCCAGTGAACGAAGCTGACAGATTTGCCCAGACAGATGGTACGATAAATGTGCAAGCAAAATTATGGAAAAAAATATAGTTTAAAGGGCCACACATCACAGATAAGTGCATGTAAGTATGTATGTATCTATCTATGTATATATCTACATATATACCCATCCACCTATGTATGTATTATGTATCATCTATTTATCATATCTATCTATCTATCTATCTATCTATCTATCTATCTATCTATCTATCTAGTATCTATCCACTGATGCATGCATGGATGTATTAAAGTTGGCCTTAGCTGAACCTAGAGCTTAGTGTAGTTTATAAAATACAGTAACTCAGGTTGGAGAGATTGCTTGGTACTTAAGAGAACTGGCTGCCCTTAGAGATCCTGGGTTCAATTCCCAGTACAAAAATCTTTAGTTCCAATAACAAGGAATCCTGTGCTCTTCCCTGGTCTCTGGAGGCACCCAGCACACAAATACACATGCAAGGAAGGATAAAATCCCATTATTTTTGAAGTCATGTAAAACAAACCATATAGTTTGTTTATCATGATGCCCAATTTTGGTAACTTTTAATTATGACTTTGACTCTTTGACTCCTATTATAATATATAAAATTCTATTAATTTATACCTTTTGGCTTTTCTTCTCATCTACACATCCCCAATTAGGACCCAGACTTTTCATCTTCCCTATTTGTCCTCACCAATATCTTTTTTATTCTCACTCAGTAGTGGATAACAGAGACTGAAAACGTCCATGGCCATGACTGCGGCAGTATTTCTAACAAAGTCCCCCAAACACCACTCTCTAAAGTTTTAATTCACCAGTGGTTGACAGAAACACATTTCCCCGACTTCCTCAGAAATCCACTTCGGCATTTTTCAGCTTCGGCTTCTAGATTGGAAGTTCCCACGCACTCCCTGAAAATGTGAGGTATGTAAACTGCTGGACGTCAGTCACCTCTATCCAGTGTCCATCAGGTCTACAGGAAGCATTGAAGGAATGTTCTCCACAAAACGAAGGCGAGCTTTTTTATTAAACCCAAAAATCTTTGTAGCTTTCCCATTATCCAACTTGGGCATCTAGCTCTTGGGCTGACTTTAAGAACTATGACAGGATTAATTTTGTTCAAATACATTCTACAGCCAAGTCATTTGAGAATGATAAAAGAGAAATTGCTTGGGATTCCTGAACTCTGGGTTAGTAGATATAACAGGCTGCTGTATCAAAAGGCTTCACAACTTCAAAAGGGGTAAAAAAAAGAGATTACCTGGTGGTTTCTGAGTGTAGACACATGCTCTTTCTTTGGTTGATTTTCTAATTAATTGAGGAATTTTTCAAATTTCTTTGAGCATGGGTCAGCTTGAGTACACCTTTTTGAGGGGAATGAAAACAATTTCTGTCCCATGAAAAGGATGACTTCAAAGATTGTGCTTTATTGCCCTGTCAGACATTAGTCGTTATTTATCTACCCAATGATATTGCCACAGACTTTCCTTCTTTCATTTTCCAACCCTTATTTATTTACTTATAGTGATGCTGAGGATCAAACCCAGGGACGCTTGCATGCAAGGCAAACATTCTATCTCTGAGCCAATATAGAATCTGCCTTTAATTCTTGGCACATGTTGGAATGTTACTATCTTTGATCTACATTTCCAACCTTCCTTTCCGTATGCATTTATTTTGCAGAGGTGGTATCACTATACAGTCAGATTCACTTCAATCTCAAGATGGTCCTGCTTGATTCTACTTTGTTAAGTTCTGAGATTCCAGGAATAATGTCCCATGCCTGGATCACCTTTTTATCTTGTTGTCTATAATTACTATATCTCTCATATATTATTTGAGCCAGTTTTATTTTATAAGAGCATTTATCTTTCATTGTATGTGTCTGTGTCTCTAACTGCGTGTGGGTTTGGGCACATGTATGTAGGCACGCAGAAAAGTCAGAAGAGGATGTCAGATCCTCTGGAACTGGAGTTGCAGATGCGATGTGGGATTTCCCTCTATATGGTGTGATTACCATTAATGAATAATTAAAAAAAAACTGCTTTGGACCTATACAGGCCAGAACTTCGGTAGGCAGGGAAAACTAAACTGAATGCTGGGAGAAAGGAGGTGGAGTCAAGGAGAAGCCATGGAGCTGCAGCCAGAGACAGACGTGCTGAAACTTTGCTGGTAGGCCATGACCTTGTGGTTATGCACAGATTAATGGAGATGGGTTAAATTAAAATGTAAGAGTTAGCCAATAAGAATAAGTTAGCTAATGGGTCAAGCAGTGATTTAAATAATATAGTTTCTCTGTGATTATTTCAGAGCTAAGTAGCCAGGAACTGACTAGTGGCCTTCTTACTTCACAGATATTTATAGTGGCCAAGTGGGTACTGTCTGCTGAACTCAGGTCCTCTGCAAAAGCAATAAATAACCTTAATGACTGAACCATTTCTCCATTCCGTCTTTGAACTATTTTTAACAATCACTAGTTTCACTAAGTCACTAATAACACTAACCAGATAAGTAAAACTCTCTGACACTTACTTTATATGGATTGAGAGTTTTTATTTCATCATTTTGCAAAGTCTACTTATTCCTGAGTGAAGGAATGTGCAACAGCCTGGATGTTAAAATCATTAAGGGTTCAAGGGAGCTAAAGGCTCTTTACTATGGTAATAATGACCCTTCTCACGTTTTTTAATAACAGTTGATTTCATTCCATAACATACACACAGTCTTAAATTGAAAACTACTTTTAGCTAGCAAAAATAAACTGGTCTGCATAGCACATATGCACTGACTGTCATTCTTGGGATAGTGTCCCCAGTAATAACTGTACAGTGTTGAGATGATGCAGGGAATCACTTCTGCCAAGAAAGGCTTCTAGGTTCAGTGTAGTCAGTATACATTATTTCATTAAGCACACATGAATATCTTAATAATGATAAATCTTTTTGTTTCCAAAATCATCAGAAAGAATGCACAATTCCATTAGGCTACCTTAACGAGTGGGCATTTTGTCTCCTCTCTCTGCCTCACTTTCCTGAACCCTTCGATGTGACCCAGAAGAGGAGCTCTAATGTCCCTTTTCATGTGCTGATGCCCATGGTCACTGGAGCTTCTGGAAGATAGGATTGTGTGACATCATCACTCTTATGCTGATAAAGTTCATTAAGCTAGTCAGGGGAGGGGCTTCCTTGTGTGATTGAAAGGGATCCTTCCATCAAAACTCAGTTTTGTGTAGAAATATCCACTGTCAAACTTTCCATGCTAACTTGCAATCAAGTTGTGAAAAGAATTCCAAGGATAAAGGCTTCTGAGTGGTCACCCATTTTGGAATGGGGTTTGCCAGTGATGTCCCTGACTTTGAGTCATCCAAGATCCTGTATGTATGTGTTCCTTCACCCATATTCTGTAAGTAACCCCAATTAATTCATCAATGGAACTGTTACTTTTGATCTGTCGTTGGTTTCCCATTAACCTGATCCTTCCATTGGAATCCTTAGCTAGTTAAGCTACTGAAAGCCCTCTGATTCTCAATCATGCCCTGAGCATTTATTATCCAAGGAGCTACAAAAGATGAAGCCTTGGACATCACCCTCCCTGTAAATATTCCCTTTAATCATTATGACATCTTATAAACACTTCTGGGTAATGAATCTTAATCAGTTTTAGAACACATGCATGTTTGATGAGCAGAGATGATAAAATAATAACTATTTACAAAACCCACAGAGTCATTCAAGAATTATTTCAAACGTGGGGCTACATGTTCTCATTCTTAATTAGTTAAGAAAATGTTATCTCTATCAAGTCAATTTTCTTTACACAGAAAAAAAATCAGCTACATTTTAGAATAACACCTAGCTAAGATTTTAAAAAGGTGATAATAAGAATAATAGAATTCTTTGTGTATAGATTATTTGGGTTGTTTTCTGAGATGAGTTTTGATATTATATACATTATAATCACTAAAAATTGTAAAAGTGTTCATGCAACCATAAGGACACATGCTAGCAATAATGATTTGGGGGCGGGGTTAGTGGATACATGAAGGATGCCCATAGTTTTTCTTACTGCAATCCACTTACCAAAACTATGCCCTAATAAGACAGTGTAGGATATGGCTCACCCCACTGTTGTTTGTGGCTGGACATTAGCACCACTCTGGTCAGAATGTAAAAACCCAAAGTCCTTCCTTCCCTTAGCATACCAGGCCAGGAGCAGACCTAATGGGGACCGTATACCTTCCACCTCAAAGTATTGATATGAGGGAAACTATAATTTTTGCTTTGCCAATGAAAATGGGATTTTGAAATTCGTGCAGTGAAAATGCGCATGAACGTTAATGATCATCTGTAGGCTACTGCCAAGGAGTGCTGACTGGGGAGGAACTACCTAGAAGAGTGCTCTGCTTCCTGAAGCCCTGAGGTGGCAGCCAGGAGTGGTACTTTAACCAAGTCTATGACAGGGAAGCTTACAAAGACCGCACTTGGAAAAGCTTCCTTACACGTTATCCACTCCATTGCACAGATCAGGGAAATACAAAGCCAACATTCTATTTAGGCTGGCACAAACAAATAATCCGGATACAAAATGTGTTCTTTTCGATGACATACAGAAGTATAATCTAAATTTATGGACTTTTTTCAGCATATTTGATTCTTTACAAAGTGTAATTTCATAAGGGTCCACGAGTTTGTTTATTAATATAGAACGACCTGCATTAGTCAAATAAATGTACTTAAACCTGTGACTGTATACACATAAACACACACACACACACACACACATCACACCACACCACACCACAGCACTATTCACAGAGTGGTCAGTTGTAATTTAAATTTCAATGACTTTTAAATTGTGCTCTGGAGGAGATGATGATGCAGGAAAGCTGAGTTTGGGGATTAAACTTCAGGTGGTCACTTTAATTAATTTGAACTAAGCAGCTTGCACCTGCACTCCTGTGCCCTAAAGCACTGACAGAAGCACCCCACCATATAGCTGCAAGAGAAAGACAAAAGGCAACAAGAGTGCATCCAGCCAGGAACGTGTCACAAACAACATGGCTTCAGAGTGGGTATATTTTTCCCCTCCAACATTTCAAATTGAAGGGCTTAGGTTCTTTGAGTAACATTGCAGTGTTCATACCTCTGAATCTGCCAAGAGTTACAATTGAGAATATATTTTAATCATAGACCCAAAACGGGAATGTATTTGGTATGGCATATCTTAAAATATAAACTAAGTTATGACATAGAAAATGTAAAATGCATTTTTTAAAGGCTTAGGCTTCTTTGTGCTTAAGGTTTTTGGGGGGAAATCATCCAAACTCAGTCATATTTCTAGATATTCCATCCAGGCCTGGGATGGAATGTTGGGCCTCTTGACGCTCTGATTCATGCAGATCTCTTCTCAACTAAAGTAAATTCTTTATTGTGTCAAAGTAGAAAAACATGAAGTGCAGCATTGCATTTTTTCAATTTAATTATTTTTTTTGATAATTTCATATACAAATTCTGTATTTACATCACTTCTGTGCATTCTTCTTGTCTAATTCTTCTCATTCCCTAACAGGTCCCTACAAGCTTCATGACCTCTTCTTTATTAAATATAGTTTTACACACACACACACACACACACACACACTCCTGAGTCTTTTTAGGGTTGTTCAGATGTATATGTGTTTAGGGATGATCAAGTGGTACCGGATAACCCATGAGGGAATTCATCCCTGGAGAAGAGTGATTCTCCCCCTCAGCATCCAACAACTGCTTGAAGTTCTTCATCTAAGAGTGGAGCCTTGAGAAATTTCCCTCCTCTATGTTGTCATGTCTACTGCTGCTGCCATTTTGTTGGTCTTGCTTAAGTGACCGTGATGTTGGGATCTCAGAGGTGCAGCTTCCCTGTTATGTATAGACACTAGGTAGCCACAAGGCATGCTGGGCCTCTGACCTTTGAAACTTTTATCTTATCTTCTTCTATATTATTTGAATCTTAGCCTTGATGGTTTCATTGTAGATGTACCAGTTAGAACTATTTACCCCATAGGCATTATTCTCTGAATTTTGGTCAATATTTGTAGTATTGGAAAAACAGCAATAGAAACAAAGAAACAAAAAACCTTATTTTGTGAAAAGTGAGAGCTACATATACCTGTGCACATAAGTATATATGAGTATTTAGAATAAAGAAAGAAAATTTTCTTGACTTGGGAAAAATGTCAGAGTATGTTATCCTCTAGAGTCTATGAGTTCTCCAGTCACTGGACTTGGTTTACAGTACCAGGCACAAATTCCCTCCTACTGAACAGGCCTTAAATCAAATTAAACAGCTGTTGGTTACACCAAGATAAATGTGTCACTATTGCACTAGAGTGATCATTGTCATGATTCATAAGTGCCACAGCTGGGTAGGAATATTGATTACTCTCTTTTTACCTTATTGTTTGCAGTTTGGGTTTAGTAGTTATTGTTTTTCTTAAAAAGTAGTAGTGTTGCTTTTTAGCCCATAGTATACTAAACACACTCCTCTGTGATGTTATTTTTGGACAACTGTATGATAGTTCTTATTGGTTTGATGATTATTTTTATAGAAACAAACAGTAAAATACAATATTACCTTGCTGATTATTTAGTAAGACATTTTGAATTATTTAAACAACTGTTGGATTTCAAATGATAACTTTTCATGAGTACATGAACTTTTTATTAATACCTAAACTTTATTCTGTAATTCTATTTTTAAGGGAGTCTTTTTCCCTTCTTTATGACTACTAGAACTATGCCTCTTAAATTTAAACCCTCACAAATGGCCATCAGCATGTTCTCCTTGCCATCTAGAACCTAACAGTTAAAGCTGGACAGTGTAAAGAGGTGGTCATAAGAGTGTTTATAATTGTGTCTTATGATACTGTGAACCTTCTTTTAGCATTTTGTGGTTTTTAAAGCTAGCAATTTTCTTTATAAAATTGAATTAGATGTATATGCAAGCTGAATTCTATAAGATAAAAAGAGAGAGTGAAATATGTGATAATCTTTGTTGGGCATATACCGAGGGGCCCTGACAAACCATCTGCCTGCAGCCTCTGTGGGAACGAAGAGCAGGTTGGACTGAAGATACACATTTGCAGCAGCTCCATGGACAAGGGGCTCTGTGCCCTGTGGCTACTTCTGCTGTCTCTATGGTGGTTCTGGGGTTCTTCACCCACTAGGGCATATCACGTTGTTCTTCCATAGCATGGATTTTACTCTCTCATTTTACAGGGTCGTTGAAAAGTCATCATTTTGAGTTAACATTCAATTTTCTCAAACGTAAATATTTATTAAAGTTCCAGCTTCATGAAACAGGCAGCCTTACCTCCCTGCAAAAACACATACTGTTCAATTGTTCCTAGAGATAATTGATTTTATTTACATTATTTTTCATTTAATATTTACTTATGTAGAGCTATGATTGTTGGTGGCTTTTCTCTCTGGTTAGGTCAGTAGCCCACATTATGAAGACATGCCAACTTGAGTCCTGTGGATTGTGACTGCTTCTGCTTTTTTTTATTTTGTTGTTGTTGTTGTTCTTTTGATGTTGTTGTTGCTGCTGTTTTTCTCTTAAAATATTTTATTTTAGTGTATGTGTGTGCATGTGTGTGTATATTCATATGGGCATGCTTGTGAAGTTGAGCTTCTAGGTGTGTTTCCTGAAGACTTAGGGTAAGGCACCATGGCATCTCTAAGTTAACAGAGTTACTTTAGACAAGTCAACATCCTGGGACAGATGGAAGATTAAAGATGACAGATACAATTAAAACATAAGCCCAAGTAGCTGTGTCACATAAGCCCAGACAACCTGTGGTCACAATATGTGATTGTGACAACCCACTGGCTTTAGTCTGTAGAAAGCTTAGAGCAATCATTCTCCCTCAGAGAGACGAGCCATATGTCCTTTGATAGCCCAATTCCTGTATCATTTTGATCCTGTAATACCTTGAGGAATGGTCTTTTTGCAAGAGTGAGCAGCTGGGCAGGCCTGATGTTTTCTTTCACCTCTGAAGAGAAAGTAAGAATAATTATTTCATGAGCAACCATTGAGAAGAGTGCTGGGCAGGGAAAGGGAGGGAAGGCTTTCCCTGAAGCTTCCTATGCACGGGATGGACATATGAGTAGCGTCTGTGCGAGCTTTCTCTAATGCAGATGGGGAGCAGCAGTGGTTCCATGTTCAGAGACTTCCTTTGGACATATGAATAACAACATAGTCAACACAGACATCATAGAAGATGGTCAGCAGCGTGGCCAGTATCAGAGGCTTTGTCAGACACTGAAAAGACCTTTTGATGTAGAGGGCAGTTTCTTCCATTGTTCAGACAAGAACAAAGAGGAGGGTGAAAACAAATTTTTTTTTCTACCTAAGGAAAAGCAGCCAGAAGCCAGCCAGAGAGAACACAGTCCATCAGAAGACAAAGTACTGAAAGGGTGAACAGGTCTTCCCATATAGACCCAGGTACTCAAGGGGCCCACACGCCTCTCTTTAGACAGAGCTGCTTGTTGAGTTTCAAACCTGCCTGCCTTCTGAGTTCTAACTCCGAATGTCATCTGTGTTGGTATCCAGGGTGCTCCAATGCCCCTGCTAGTTGGGCCTGCCAGCTTTGATGCCTGATGCAGCAAGGGCAGCTTTCATCCCTGTCTTTGCCCTCTTCCCCATAGCTTCCATGGCGAGGTCTATGGCTTGCCTGCTATGCTCTTTTCTCTCCATAACTCCAAATGGTTATTCTGGAGTTTTCCTGCCTGTCCATTTTTATAGTGTTTTTTCTAAGAGGCCATGAACCAGCAAAGGGGACCCTGTGTCCCCTGGTGACAGTCTGTACAGGTTCTCTCGACAATGAGGCGGGTGAAATGAACGCAAATGCCCACTGTGGTGTGTGTGGGAGATGGAACTGTGCAATTTCTCAATACTGTCTCCTCTCTAGAAGTTTCTGTTTCAGACAAAGAGAGAAAAATCTCAGTGATGTTACAAAGTTTACAAGTGATTTAGTAAGAAATAATAAGTCAAGGAGGAGGAGGAGGGAGTATTCATGGGAAAGAGACCTAGGGTCCTATGGGGGCAGGGAAGGTGGAAACTGACCTTACAGTGTCTGTAAGTGCTCAGAAAAATACACTAGGTCACTGGTATTGATTCCTAAAAGCTGTAAGAAAAGCAATTTTTGAGACTTCAGTGAGTGTCCATTTCTAGATTTATTAGCAAACAGATTTTTTCGACATACTAGAAGTGTTATGTTTCGATTAATTTATAAAACAAATTTAAGAAAAAATGTAAGAAATAAATGTTATTTGTCATTGTATTATGGAAATATATTTCCATAACATAAATATATTCCTATAAATAAAATAGTAATAGTTTAATGATAAAATTTAACACAAATCCCGGAAGGAAGTTCACCAAACTTTTCATTTTCTTTGTTTCTACTGAAGGAATTCATTATTTTGCTCAAAATGTTTATATATGAATATATATACATATATTTAAATTTGAATATGTATAATGTTCATGTATATATGTATATGTGTGTAATGCATATATGCATATGTTTGCATATGTTTATGTGTGTATATGCATATTTGTGTGTATGAGGGTATATTCATGCATGTGTGTATATGTGCATATGCATGTGTATATATGTATATGCACATATACCTGTAAACATTATATATGCATGCATATGTACACCTATATGTGAATGTGTGTATATACACATTTATTTAAATTTATTCACTCATTTGATTTCTGCTCTAAACCTATGGATTTTTTTTCACTGTCTTCAGTGAGAATTCCCCAGAAATCTGTTATTCAGCAAGAGGACCGCAGACTGACATTACACCTTCCCCATACCGAGTTGCTTGAACTTTAGTACTTAACACCTTGTCACACTGCTTCTGTACTTTCCAATCTGGAATTTCAGAGAGAATTTAGTGTGTGTCAAAGGACAAAGGAGAATTGCAAAGAAAGTAATGAACAGTTTCTGACCTGGAATCGGTCAACAAAAGCCAGCACAGAAACCGTTAATATGAATTGAGAATTTTCGATGTGAAAGTTCCAAAAATCAGGTCTGATTCCTAACTCAGGAGACCATGCTATTTACAAGGAGAGATGGCATCAATAGTACATTGTCAGCAGGAAAAAAAATAATACCTGTTAATACACCCATGCATACATATAAACATACACTTATACATACATATATACATATACACACATGTGTACTTATGTATTTCATTTTCCAACATACATTGCTATAAAAAGAAAGCCCTATTGTGACTGCAGGTGAAATTTAGACCCCCTGAAAAGCCTCTGATGTTAGTGAAGTGGGTCATAATAGGCAGCCTTCAGACACCAACACTGCTAACACTGCAGCGAATCTGAACTTGCAGCAAATGCACACTCAAGAGCATTGGTCCCACCCTGGCTTGTTTATTGTCGAGGAGTTGAGTTGCTGATGAGCGCTGGCAAAGCCTGGAGTATGCTGGAATGCAGTACAGCTGAGGCTTGGGTCAGACTTTCCCTTTCTGAACACTCTAATCCCTTCAATATTGCAGTAAATATGTTTTCAATATTAATCTGGATAAAAAAAACTGTGCCGAACACTGCAATGGCTTAATTCTGACATTTGTCACTCAGGAAATTTGGAGAAGGCAGAATGTGACCACTTTTGTGGAAACCTAACACGGGCCTTTCTCTCACATTCTGCTGGAACACGGAGCAAGAGGTGAATAGGGACCCCAGCGTGCTGCCCCTAGACCTGAGCCTTCCTGTTCTTCTGAAATGACTGGACTGACCTCTTGCTGGCTAAGGAACTTCATGCTCCTATGGGCCCCATGGGCAAACAGCACATAGTAGAGGATAATAAATGGTTTTGGGACTAACAGTACACTATTCAGTCCAAATCCCCAACAAGCCAGGAATTGATATAATTTATTATCATGTCACATATCTTTTTATGAGGTTCCCTGTGTGATTCTAGAAACTTCTGTCAAATCTTCTCTTAGATAGTACTTTCAGGGAGTCACAGAACTTGGAAGAAAGATTTTTAGGTTATCATCCCAGATTTGCAATTAAAATGTAGAAAGAGAAGGCTCTGTCATCTCTCAAAATATCAAGTAGACACAAATTTCTCTAGAATAACGAGTGTATTAGCTGCTAGCTGTGGAATCACAGTGTCACATGACCTTTGCTTTAGGTTTGTTTTGTTCTTATTTATATTAGCCTGTGTGTGTGTGTGACAGCCACGTGTGTGCAGTGGCTGCTAAGGCCCAGGAACTCTAAGTTAGAGTGATTGTGAGCCACCCTGTGTATGTTGGGAACCAAACTCAGGTCCTGTGAGGATGCAGTAAGTGCTCTTATAATTGTTGAACCATCTCTTTCTCCCTTCTATAGCTATAGTTATTAAAAATGCCTTCACCTTCTAATCTACATGGGAAGTAGTAAATAAACGATCTCCTGAGTAAATTGGGAGCATGGGGACCATGGGAGAGGGTTGAAGGGAAGGGGAGAGACAGGAAGGGAGGAGATCAGAGAAAAATGTAGAGCTCAATAAAAATCAATAAAAAATGTCTTCACTTACAAATAGTTTAAATGAATACTATATTACAATTGCAAATGTATAACTAAGATTTAATATTCACAATTTAAACCTAAATGTTTTGGTTATAAGATCAAGTTTAGAGCATCACACCAAATCAGAGAATTTCTATTCCTTTCCTGAGAATTGGTCATAGGAAATATCATTTAATTAGATTTTCAATTAAGTAAACCATATGGTTGTATAGAAGGTTAAAACATTTTTATCATTTCCTGGACTTTTACTAAACTTCACTTTCATACTTGTGAGCGACAAAAGATACTGCATATTGGTGTGGGGCTTGAGTATGTACAAATGTGTGCAGGTCATTGCATACAGAGCAGTGTGTGCCAGACATTGCATGTAGGGTGCTGTGTGCAAGATAATGTATGTGCAGTGTATGCAGGGCAATGTATGCAAGGCAGTGTGTGCAGGGCAGTGTGTGCAGGGCAGTGTGTGCAGGACAGTGTATGCAAGGCAATGTGTGTGTATGTCACGGTATGCAGGAATATTCCAGGTAGGCCAGGTATGAGTCTCAATACAGTCCAAATCCAAATGATAGTCGTTATCAGAGAAAGTGAAAGCTTGAAAGATTTTTGGAACTTAAGATCTGTCACACTAATATTGCCAAAAAGGAAAATGAAGTCACCACAATCATGGTAGTACTTGCCTATCTGTGCCTGTCTGCTCCAGTACTGGTCATAATACTATAAACAGTGGCATTTTGATGTGGGTTTCCCCTCCGTATGCTGTGATTACCATTAATGAATAAAGAAACTATAGCAGGGTAGAACTTAGCTAGGTGGGGAAAACTAAACTGAATGCTGGGAAGAAGAAGGCAGAGTGAGAGAGAAGCCATGGAGCCACAGCCAGAGACAGACGTGCTGAAACTTTGCCATGACCTCGTGGTGATGCACAGATTAATGGAGATGGGTTAATTAAGATGTAAGAGTTAGTAAATAGGAAGCTAGAGCTAATGGGCCAAGCAGTGACTTAAATAATATAATTTCTGTCTCATTATTTCGGGAGTCTGGGCATCCAGGAAATGAACAAGTAGCCTCCCTGTAACAGGATTTAATTATTTTTATGACTAGATTATACTCCATTGTGCACATGTAACCACATTTCTTTGTTCATTATCCAGCTGGTGGACATGAGATGGTTCTGTCTCTTAGCCTTTAGAGGCAGTTTTGTAATGATTATAGGTGTGCAGCAGTCTTTTGGACATATGAATTTATATTTATAGTGTGACCAACTACTTAGTCTGTGCAGATGTTGCATTCTACTCTATGAGATAAAAGTTAAATAGAAATTAAAATAGACGCTGCTGTCAGGTAATTGTGGTGATACTTTGTTTGTCCTTTAACAAATAAAGTTGGCAAACCTCCTGCAGGCAGGCTGCCCCACCACTCCCACATCAGACCTTATAATCTACAAGTCCCACTCTATCACCAAACACACCTGTCCCCCATGACCTCAGTGGCTCTCTGAAACACAGACTGTGATTGAAGAGAGTAGACCAAGAGTTCTTTGTGACACAGACTGGAATTGTACAAAGTGGATCAAGAGTCCCACTTTGCCCCTAAATCCACCCATACCTAGAGATCTCAGTGGATCCCTGAGACACAGATAGAAACTGCAATGATCAGTCAAAGAGAGAATCCCTGAGACACAAACACCAACCACAAGGAATGAACCAAAAGGCAAAGAAACTGCCTACACCAATTCGATGAAGAGATGGGTAGGCACCAATGCAAGAATACTTTTAAAAACCTAAAGGGTGGTATGGAAAAACTAGAACCTAGTGATCCTAAAACAGGACAACTTGATCATCCTAACTCAGAAGGAGCAGAAGAAAATGACCTTAGATAAAACTTTATGAAGATGTTATCAACTCTTAAAGATGAAATAAAAATTCCCTCAAAGAAATAAATGAAAACACAAACAATAAACTGAAAGAAATCAATAAATCTCTTAGAGAAAGCCAAGAATAAAATAATTGAACAGATGAAGCAAACAGTACAAACAGTTTAAGACTTAAAAATTGAAATACAGGCAATAAAGTACACACAAACTGTGGGAATACTCGAAATGGAAAAGCCAGGTAAATGAACAGGAACTACAAATACAAGCATAACCATTAGAGTACAAGAGATGGAAGAAAGAATCTCAGGAGTTGAAGATATGTTAGTGGAAATAGATTCATTGGTCAAAGGAAATGTTAAATCCAACAAATTTTTAGCACAAAACATCCCAGAAATCTGAGACACCATGAAAAAAACCAAACCTAATAATAGGGATAGAAGAAGGAGAAGAATTCCAGCTCAAAGGCATATAAAATATATTAAACAAAATCATAGAAGAAAGCTTTTCCAACCTAAAGAAGAATATGTCTATGAAGGTACAAGAAGCTTACAGACATCAAATAGACTGGCCTAAAAAAATGTCCCCTTGCCATATAATAATCAAAACAGTAAACATACAGGATAAAGAAAGAATATTAAGAGCTGCAAAGGAAAACGACCTAGTAACATATAAGTCAAAACCTATTAGAATTATACCCAACTATTCAATGGAAAATTTGAAAGCCAGAAGGTCATGGACAGATTTGTGTAGACACTAAGAGACTATGGATGCAAGTCCAGACTACTGCACCCAGTAATTTTTCAATCACCATAGACAGAAAAAACAAGCTATTCTATGAAAAAAAAACATGATTTAAACAATATCTATCCAAAAAGCCTTACAGAAAGTACTAATAGGAAAACTCCAACCCAAGGAAGTTAGCTGTACCCATGAAAATATAGGCAACAGATTACCTCACACCAGCAAACCCCAAAGAATGGAAACACACAAATACTTCTACTGAAAATTAACAGGAGTTAAAAATCACTGGTCATTTATATCTCTTAATATCAATGGACTCAATTCACCTATTAAAAGACACAGAATAACAGAATGGATACAAAAACAGAATCCATCCTTCTGCTGCACACAAGAAACACACCTCAACCTCAAGGACAGACATTACCTCAGAGTAAAGGGTTGGGAAAAGATTTTCCAATCAAATGGACCTAAAAAACAAGCAGGTGTAGCTATATTAATATCTAACAAAATAGACTTCCAACTAAAATCTATCAAGAGATAGAGAAGGACACTTCATACTCAAACAGGAAAGATCCATCAAGATGAAGTCTCAGTTTTGAAAATCTATGCACCAAGTACAAGAACACCCACATATGTAAAAGGAACATTAATAAAGCTTAAATTACCTCACTCAAAATAATGTTTTCTAGCTCCATCCATTTTCCTGCAAAATTCAAGATGTTTTTATATGTTTCTGCTATGTAATACTCCATTGTGTAAATGTAACACATTTTTCTTATCCATTCTTTAATTGTGGGGCATTTAAGTTGTTCCCAGGTTCTGGCTATGATAAACAATTCTGCTATGAACATAGTTGAGCTCATGTCCTTGTGGCATGATTGAGCATCCTTTGGATACATACCCAAAAGTGGCATTAATGGGTCTTGAGGAAGGTTGTTTCCTAATTTTCTGAGAAATCACCACAATGACATCCAAAGGGGCTATACCAGCTTGCATTCCTGCCTGCAATGCAGAAGTGTTCCCATTTCCCCACAACTTATCCAGCATAAGTTGTCATCTGTATTTTTTATCTTGGCCATTCTTACAGGTATAAGATGGAATCTGAGGGTTGTTCTGATCTGCATTTCTCTGATGACTAAGAATGCTGAACATTTCCTTAAGTATCTTTCAGCCATTTTAGATTCCTCTTTTGAGAGTTCTCTGTTTAGGTCTGTACTCCATTTTTTTTTTTGGTTTATTTCTTCTTTTGATGACCAATTTCTTGAGTTCTTTGTATATTTTGGAGATCAGACCTCTGTCTGATGTGGCACCACTGGTCTGGGACATCAAAGTTAATAAGATATTTAAATGTTCAAAATCACCCTCAAAATTAGTCAAATCTGATTGATTTAATCAGGATTCTTCTGACCATGCAATTAGAAAAAAAACAAACAGTCAAATATTTTTCAGTCATAGTTTTCAACAGAGCGATTTCATTTTTAGGACTATCTCCAAAGAGAATCAATTAAAACAAAGAAAATGTATGTAAAGAAATCTATATTTTCCCAGTATCATGAAAATATCAAAAACTGAAGACTTATAAATGCTGAAATGCAGGTTGTAAGTCTATCAACAACTTTTCTTGATTTAATATCATTTTATCATTGTATAGAGAACATATTATTTTAGGAAAGGGAATATGCAACTGATTTTTCTGATCTTTAAATCTTTTAAGTTGACAAAATACTGTAAAAAGATGAAGTTATGAAAACTATCCAGGAACATCTATAGAAATTTGGTGTGTGAGGTCCTTTTGGTGTGTGGTGTCTGTGTGTTGCTTTTATTGGTTAATGAATAAAGAACTGCTTTGAGCCTATGGCAAGGGCAGAACAGAAGTAGGCAGGAAAAGCTAGGCTGTATGCTGGGAAAAAGAAGGGTGAACTTAGAAGACATGGATCTGCCTCCAGATTCAGACATACCAGAACTTTGCCGGTAAGCCACTGTCACGTGGTGATACACAGATTAATAAAAATGGGTTAAATTAATATGTAAAAGTTAGCCAATAAGAAGCTAGAGCTAATGTGCCAAGCAGTGAGTTAATTAATATGGTTTCTGTGTGATTATTTTGGTTCTGGGCAGTGGGAACCAACAAGCAGCTCTCTCCTCCTGTAGAAATTAAATCACACAAATTCTGAGAAATATGGAAATATAAAGGGGTAGAAAACCCAAATATCCAATGCCTATTTAGTTGTCTCAATTCCTTGTAACTCAGTTCCCTGTTAACAAGAACACACACACACACACACACACACACAACAACAACAACAACAACAACAACAAGATAAACAGATTTTCCTGAAGGAGAGGTTGTGGAGCTTGTCTGTAAGAATTGTTTTCTGATTGTGCAGTAGGCAGATCTGTCAGAAACGTCAGCAGCACTAGTCTGGGCAGTAGCTGTAATGCTGTCGTTCTTGGACAGGACCCCGTCTGACTGTATTCTGTGCTGCATAATGGGACATGAGTCCTTGCTTTTCTCAGCTCTCCCTACCTTCATCTTTCCATGGCATTCAGACTCGATGGAAACATCCCCCAGCAGACAGGCCTATAAACAGTTTGTCATCATCCCCACTGGTCAAATATAAACATTCTCTGAATTGGATGCGGAGACTTGCAGCGACTTAGTGGGATTTACTATAGGGCAAACGCTCTGTGAGTTTGAGGCTGAATAATTTGTTCTGTGGTATAGCAGAAATATTTACTTTGGATGGGATGCAGTAATCTGGGAGGGAGAAAAATGCTGAGCAAGGGAACCAGTGCTGGTTCAGAGAACTGAATGCTTGAAGTCTTTCTGCTCTTTATCTTTATTGCAAAGTATTATCTTACACTCTTTGTTTTAGGGTTTCTCTTGCTTTCTTTTTAGAAAAGCAAAGATTATACAATTCATTGCCAAGTAAACTATCTTGTTCCTCAGGCACATAGACATAAAATGAAAATAAAGCAAACTAAAGTTCCATAGTGTTCACTTTTTACCATGGACCTCACATGACTCACACACTGGTGTGCAAATTATGAAATGAGAAGAGCTCTCCTACATTATCTTTCATCTTATTTTTCTGTAAGCAGTAACACATGTAGTGTTTATTACCTTATTTATTATAGTCTATTTATTTATTACAAATTACTAAGCTGTTGGGTCTGCAAACCACACCCATGTTTGTGTCTTCCCAGCACACTCATATGGGCATCTGCATTATTGCATAATCCCTACAACATAAATTTATGTCCCAAAGTTAAAGCACAATGAGAAGCAATTCTTCAGAAAAGCCATGACCTAATATCACTTTATATGGCATCTAATTGCTCAGCCTTCAGCTTCATAAAGAATGCCAGAAATATCTCAATTATTTGAGTCTGATGAGTAAAAATTGTATCAAGTAGCATATTAACCTAGAATTCTATATGAAACATGTTGAGAATGTAAAACCCAGCAGATATTTATTTTAATTATCTAAATATATGAGAAATAGGTGATGCATATGAAAGATGATAGATAGATAAATATGTGCATAGATAAAAAACAGATAGATATAGAAATAATTGATGCTAGATCAACTGTAGTTAAATTACATATACTTAGACAAGAAATACATAAGAGACAGTTAAAAATACATATAGATAATATATAGATATAAAATTGATAGGTGATACCTACATGGTAGAAAATAGACAAATAGAAGGATTGAAAATCTGTAGCTCACACATAAATGACAGATGGTAGATAGACAAATAGATAGTTTAATGGAAGGATGGATAGATGAATAGAGAGAAGACAGAGGATAGGTAGGTAATAGGCATATAAAGAGAGATAACAGGTGATAAATAAATAATTGGTAAGCACTAAATAGAAATAAATAGATTATAGCTATTGACTGTATTTGTAACAATATTATAATATTAATTACAAAGAAATACAATAAGCTGATTTTATGGGTTGTGTTTTCTTCAGTGCCATAAGGTTATATTAAATTAAGACAATGGGATTTTTCAGTTTGAAATACTTTGCTTAATTTGCATTTTAACTTAATCATCCTGGTAGCCTGTGGTAGGGTCATCCCAGGATGGTCCTAACGTGAAAAAATGCAGGTCAACTCTGACTTCACTTCACGTTTTTCTGCATACACATAGGAGGACTACATGCTGCCCAACTTGTTTTCCAACAACACTAAGTTATTATTTCTCTAAGTTTTGAGTTGTTTGGCTTCAGTTTAACCAACATCTCATCTCCCAAGCCAATATTATATTCTGGCAGACACTAAAAATCTGTGAGTGGAATGGTAAACAAGGTTTAATTATCTATTTATTTACCAAGCATTTTCTTCTTTATTTTCCCTCTTAATCCATATTTTATTTCAACCCAGAATAATAACACAAGAATTTTTTTTTCAAAATTTCCATCTGGAGAAATTTCTAACGAAATCTTTTGTTTGAATTAGCTGTGCTTGGAAATAGGCTGGAGTGTAAAGAGATGCAGCAAGCTTGCTGAAGGGGGGACTAGATCCGTGCATAAGAAACTGAGACAAAGCAGTGTCCTAATGAGCTAAGCACAGAATAAACAGAAACAGACATACTTAATTCTCTTTCAGGACTTTTGAATGTGTTTTGTTTGAGATATACCAACATTTAAGAAAATACATTTTAATTTCTCCTGCATGTTGGGGAATCTAGCGCCCTTAACTCTACCCAAACTACCTTTCCAGCTTTTTCTTTGTGGAAAGAGCAGAGCCCCTTCCCCTCC
>NC_022009.1:92555495-92561469 GCF_000317375.1 Microtus ochrogaster | reverse complement strand
TTCCATCTTCAGATGTCCAGCTGCTTATAGAATAGCCAGTGGTTCTTCATCCTTCATTCCATATAAAAACTAGAGTCATGGCGTTCAGGGTAAGAATATACCCACTTTTCACCATGAGCACGTCAAAACGTTTACAATGTACTATTAGCTGTCCTCCTCCACTCCAGTGCAGGGGTCAGTGTGCCCAGTTATCTCATGTCAAGTTTGAAGGGTTGCTGCTACAGTCTATGGATTATGACAGAGCTTGTGTTTCTGTGCAGAAGAGTAGGTTCACAGCTGGATGGGTGGGTTATTAGAAGCATTCTACAGAATCAGCAGATGCTCTGGGCTGAGTCCAAGATCTCACCTCAAGCTTCACAAATATGAGACACAGGCTTCCTCTCGCTGTGAAGTGTTCAGCACTCACTCTCAGAAGAAGGGTCTTGGGACTGCACTGCCAGGCTGTAAAATCTTCCTCACTAAACACTTTCCTCTGCAACTGTCATTGTCTTAACAGAATCTCTGAGTAGACAGGGACAGATGAATGGTGTGTGCCCAAGACAACATTCCATCCCCATTATACCAACTGCGAATGTAAATGTACTCACAAAATTTAGGCCAAGATTATTTCAGGGTGATCAGAATAAAGAAAATGTAAAATTAATCAAAATTGTAGGGACCCATTTTTGGATTCAAACTTTCTCAGCCATTGCCTGAGATAGGATTGTCTGAAGGACTTGATTTCAGCAATGCATGAATTAAAAACCCATCTCAATGTTCTTTTTTTTTGCTCCATTGTGCCAGATCTATATGCTTCTCAAACTCCCCCAGGACGTAGTAAGAATCCACAGAAGAATTCACCCACCTCTTCTTGCTCCACATCACCTGACACTACTATAGTCATGAGCTGATATATGGAATTTTATTCTATAGTGATACTTTGTGATAATACCAGATGACCAAACTGGAGTTTTCAGAGTTATGGGGCAATGGGGCAATTATTATTTGCTTATGTTTATAGCTCTCTGTCTCCTTCTCGGTTTCTCTCTCTCTCTCTCTCTCTCTCTCTCTCTCTCTCTCTGTCTGTCTGTCTGTCTGTGTTGGGGGTGCTGTGCTGTGGCAAATCAGACAGTCAGAGGACAACCGCAGGTATTGATCCTTGCTTTGGCTACCTCCTCCTTTGAGACAACGTCCTTTTGTTGCTTGGTACTGGTACTTGTACACCAGACTAGATAGCCTGTGACCTCCTGGGAAGAGTCCTGTCTCAGCTTCCATACTCCACAGGAGCCCTGGGAGTAGAGATGGGATGCTGTGCCTGGCTTACAGCTCAGGGATCATGCTGGGGAAGCAAGCATTTTGCTCACTGAGTCATTTCTTCAATCTCTACCCCTACTACATTCCTAGATGTCCTTTCACTCAGGTCGGGGGCAGGGGGGCTTTGCCTTAAGACTGAGGTATTGGGAAAAGGCTTTTAAGGAAACAGCATCCTCTAACAAAGACCATGGAGGCCCTAAGACAAAAAAAAAGGAAGCTCTCATTCTGTAGAGATTGACTCCAAATTCCTCAGAGAATTTTTTCCTGCACAAGACATTCCTGCAAGCAATAATCTCATGGAGGGCTAATAGAAACCTCATTACTAAAGCAACTGGTTTATTAGCCTGCAAATGCCAGACACACGCCACTGACATTTCCCAACGCGTTTCCATGGTTTTCTCATCTGTTTTTTTTTTTCAAAAACGCAGTTTTTAAAAAGACAATTTAAATCATTTCTGAAAGCATTCTCTTGTTCATATTATCCTGCCTTCAAAAGGTCACAGTGGTATTTTAGCAATTGTTCAAGGTGTTTCTCCTCTCTTACATGTGTCTACAAAATGAGCTGTAGAGTATTCATCCCTCTGGGTTTGCCACATTATAAGCACAATTAAATCAGAATTGCTCCTGTCATCCTGACATCCTCTGCTATGGAGAAAGGCACATAAGCTGTTGAAAAATCAGCAGTAACATATGTTCCTAACATACATTGTAAATCTATTTATTAAAGACTGTGTGTGCGTGCCTGTGTATTTATGTGTGTGTGTGTGTGTGTGTGTGTATGTGAGTACACATAGAGATAATAAGATTATCAGACCAGCCCGCCAAAGCTGGAGTTACGGGTGCTTGTCACTAGACATTTGAGTCATGGGCAACTGAACCTGGGTCTTCTGTAAGACCTCCAAGAGTTCTACCAGCTGAGCCATCTGTCCAACCCCTGAACTATTCCTTAAATAAGGTCTAGTCAATTTTTGTTCATTTTCACAGAAATTAGCACGAGGGAAGAGAAGAGATGTCATTGGTGCCCACTGGTCCAGCTTTCAGAGCTTAATCAGAATGATGTGTTGCAGTTCCCCGTGGTTCTTTTCCATGCTCTTGGCAGATGGGTTTGATGGTTGGCACCACAGTTTGTCTATAAAGGCATTCGACTTTCTCAGACACCTCGGCTGTGCATGAACAAATATTCCAATGCCAGCTTATTAAAAGGGGGATAAAGAGAAACAAAACACAGACACTAGACATAGATAGGTTTGCAGACAGCCACTATCCTCTGGAACTAGAAAGCTGCAGCCAGTGGCGGATTGAGCTTGCCAGCTTATTCACTTTTCCACCCTTAGTGAGGTCTGATGTTACTCCAGACATCACAGCCAACTTCAGTTTGGCACTCTGGGTGGGATGGTGACGTTCTCAACAATCCCACAGTCTCTTTCCACCACATCTTCCATGGGCACAGTTGTGTTGTGTTGCAACAGAGTTTCTCCAGGTTTACACATGGTCCAATATTCTGTCCTAAGGGTTGGCATCTCCTTCATCTAAAATTTGTACTTAGAACTGACTGTATGTCGGGGTGGTTCTAAAGAGCAGAGCAATTTAGATGGGCTTGCATCATGAAGGCTTTATTCTCATCTGTGGCATTAGTCATCTTATGAAAGAGGTTGAATGGGGTGTGCATTCCCTTCTCACCATGAGAGGCTGCACAGTATAGAGAGGCCCTGTCATCAGAATCTGTGCAGTGATGTCTGGTTTCACTGGACCCATGACTTTGAACAGGGCATCTCCTGTATCTATGAAGCTGCCAGTCTAAGTGCTTTGCTATAGCTGTGTATACATGCTGTAAGTTTGCTACCTAAGTCTAAAGTGTGTTCTTCAACAGAGATGTTCATTATGATGTTTAGACCTAGGACCCACTTGGGAAGTAGCCACTCAATCAGTAATGCAGAGATCACTACACATTAGCCATGACCTGGTGCCTCTCCTGGCCCATCTACAGGGTTTGCTTTGTTCAGTCACTTCACAGCTTCTGAACTGTGGCCCTCAGAAAAGTTCTGGCTGTCAGATAATTTTGCAGACTAGTACTAAACCATAAAATGATAAAACGTAAAATGTATTTTGATTCAAAATCCTAAAAGTGTTTATATTTTAAATCATATTAATTTGTCACCTATACACATAGTGCACACTGTAGGAATTGCAAATAATTTACTCTTACATTCTCTTTATGGTCATTGACTATAACTTTCTGTATTCAAATTTCATAGAATTTCTGTGACCATCGCAATCCTGTACTTTGTTTACAGTGCACCCTGTTCCTCTGTAAAGTTTTTGGCAGAGGCTGCATTCTGGGACTTGAGCATTGAGACCGGAAAAAGACTAGAAGCCTCATTCTATCCAGGTCATGGTACTATTTTTAAGATGTAAAGACTGTTTAATTAATTTTCCTAATGCTAATTAAGATCTAGGAAGATGGATCTATTGAAATGATGAAAATGTAGGCTCCAGCTGGTATAATGCAACATATTTCTAGCTGACGTCCAAACTCCCTAACACATGTGTCTTCTGCTGCATGGAAACTACACAACTCGTCAACAGTAATGCGATATTTACTTCACCCTCAGATACTTTAATTTCTTTGACTAATGCTCCAAGCCTCGTTCTTTAAAGTGAGACTCTTTCAGTCACCCAGCTAATAAAAGCAGCCAATGAATTTCAAAGCAAAACCATGTAGAAATTAACACAATATGTCAAGATCTTCCCCAGATCAAACCAACATTATGATTTCAATGTGTGATGACAAGCTGAGGAGCTGATAAAGGGCTCTGGAAATTTCTCCCAGTGAAAACGGAAGTGAGAAAGCAGAGGCAGAGTGGTTGATGGTGTCATCAGCTGGTCTCTTCATATCTTTGCTGGAAAAAGTTCTTACACTGGTGTCGTAAGGAGACTGTCAAAAAAAAAATGGCATGACTACTTATCAAGTGATAGACGGCCACTTTGTAGTTTGTCACATATTCACTGATTATACCACAAAACCCGACATATTTAGATTGTTCTGAATATATTCATGCAAACTGTGTGAAATACACGACTTTGAAACCTTTGGGACCAATGCATCCAGAAATAGAGAGGCAGTGCATTAGAACTGAAAGTGTTACAGTTGGGGTGAGGTGGATGAGCCTACATATGTGCATCCCCGACGATGCCACAGGTCTGAGGTAGAAGGCCACTGAGGAAGCTAAGCAGAATCTACACAGTGTTGGAGTGTGGAGAAAGCAGAGTGGGCCGGAATCTGTGCTGCCTCTACTAACATCAGAATGGGACCACAAGGATGTGTCGTTAGACCTGCCCCACCCATGTCATGTTCTAATACTTGCTATGTCTGAGTGCCAATTTGCTGAAACTGGGGAGTTCCTAATATAGTATTAACAGTTAAGAAGACATTCTGGGCTGGCAAGGGGTGTGAGTTAGGTCAAATTCAATGCCCCAACAAAATGCTTAAGGCTGGGTAAATTACAAATGTCAGAGATGGATTGCCCACTGACCTAGCATCTTGGAAATCTACCATCAAATTATTGGTAGTTGTAGGGTCTCCTGAGCAGGTGACTCTTGCAACTAGCTTCTTCTTTGGGTGGGTCCTTACATGAAACAAACCTCTTAAATAAAAACAGGAAACCTCTGGGAGAGAGTTCTAAGCTCAAGGCCCAATTATTTTATAAGGTCATTGTTTCTTAATGTTGTTGCACTGGGAATCAGGTTATCACATTGGGTCAAGGTTAAGAGAATGCCAGTTTCCTGCCTACAGCATACCCTTTCCGAATGTAACTAGAATCCTTCTCCAAAAGAAGTGAGGTTGGAAATAAATTAGCACCTGAAGAAAGTGGAGACACCTGGTGCACTCACGCCCACGAAGGCAGCACCCCTCCATGTAAAATAACAACCCACAAATCACGAAACAGACAGCAGAAATTGTAAGATAGGGTGGCAAAGCTTGGCTTTCCTTAGAGAGGCATGAGATGGCATAGATTCTCCTAGCAGAGGCTGACTCTGCTTACCGTCTTCCTTTATTTGTCAGCATTGCCCCGGTATTTGAAAGGATTTTCTGAAGCAGCAGCTCTCAACCTGTGGGTCTCAACCTTTCATAGTGGCCATGTATCAGATACCTTTTATATCAGATACTTACATTATGATTCATAACAGTAGCAAAGTTACAGTTAGGAAGTGGTGATGGAAATAATTTTATGGTTGGGGTTACGACATAAGGAACTATATTAAAGGTTCACAGCATTAGGAAGGTTGAGAACCACTATTCTGAAGAAATAAAACTGAAGAACTGACACAATGAATATACATATGTGTGTGTACCTATCACACACATACACACACACACATATCTATACATAATTTGCGGAGCTGACTTACAAGTTGTGGTCTGCGCATGCCCAAAATAGCTATTTCATGATTGTAAAGTTGACAATACAGCCCAGCCATTTTCAGTCCACAAAGCCTGATATCCCCCTGTGCAGCTCAGGCTGTCCTTGAATCCCTAGCTGACTTTATCCTGCAATGTGTGCCCCTTCTGCCTCATACTCTTAAGTGGCAGTACTCCATATAGACACCACTATGCCTGACTGAGTATTCATTTTGTATGTGCTTCTTTTCCTTTCTTCCTTTCTTCCTTTCTTCCTTTCTT
>NC_022009.1:92534509-92554720 GCF_000317375.1 Microtus ochrogaster | reverse complement strand
AGTGTGGCAGTTTCTCAGGAAATTCGGGATCAACCTACCCCTGGACCCAGCAATACCACTCTTGGGAATATACCCAAGAGATGCCCTATCATACATGCTTCTTTATTACAATGAAGACTTCTCAAAACATTAATTGCACCTTATCAACATTCATTATGCATTGGATGGGGAAAAGAAAACTATTATTCTCTTTGTTTCTTGGGAACTTCAAAGTCCATGCATGTGAACCCTCGTGACCTGGCAGAACTAGTTTAGTGCCAAGTGCTTTGAGGAGCCTAGTTATTGTGTAGCTTGAGGACGAGTACACAGGACGCACAGAGGCAGAACTCTCCTGGCCAAACTTAGATGGTCACATGTTCCCTCACGTGAAAACAGCACATCTGCAAGCGATAACATCGTTAAACATCTGTGCTTGTGCCCATTTTGGTTAAGAGGAGGTGGCGCAGGCCACATGGTCCTGGGATACGCACATAAATTTGGTATAATTACTGGAGATTTTGTAAGGTTTCCTGACACATCTCCAGGAAATTAAATTAAATCTTCTAAGCTCTGCAATGTGAAAAAAATAGAATCTAATCAGCAAATAATAGAACAATAGGCAAAACAAAAAGAGGCACTTGTCATTGGGATATTAGCTATCTACAGGCAACAAAGGAATAGCCTGAAGATTGCAGAGCTCTGGTTTGAATTACTGCCGCGCTATTCACCCTTCAGTGGTTGAAAGGGCATCACTGTGCCGTGGCTGTTAATCTCTGCAGATGCTTCCATTATGCGACACTGTTTGGTATGGCACTTACTTCAACTTTATAACCCAGCAGCAAACAACAGCAAAGGTCTTCCAATAACAGCACTAGAGTTACTGGAAGTGTGAATACGCCTTCCCATGTAACTAACTCTAGGGAAAAATCAGACTTTAATGTACAAAATGATTTCTGACTACTTAAAGAAATCGCCAGAGGAAAGTGTCTTCTTCTAACACTTGCTGGCTGGAGAGTCTTGGGCAATATTTTTCATGAAATTGGATATCAGAATTGAGAGTTGCTCAGGGCATTAGACTTCAAGGTTATCCCTCCCATGAGACCCCTTTCTTCTACAAAAATAAACACCAGGTTGAACAAAAAATAAGACTTCATATACTTAACAATAACTTAAGTCACCGATTTTAAATGCTACCACCCATCTTGGAGTTCAATATTTTGTTTCCACTTATTTGCTTATAGCAGTGCAGGGAGATTTATATTTAAAAATAAATTTAACACATAATACAACAAATAATCCTATCATTCCCAGAAGTACAAATGGTAAAAGCAGACACACAAACCAATGGCTTACCTCATGACATTGGCAGTTCATTCCCCAGTGCTGCCTACTAACTTGTCTTAGTAAATATACAGGTGAATTTTCTAAGTGTCAAACAACATCTCTATTTTCAGAAGGATGGCATCCTGGAAAGGACATGTAACATCAAAGCTTCCAAGTTAACCAAGAAAATTCAGAAGATGGTGGGCAGATCCTCAAATGGAAGAATTAGCCCCAGTGAAGCCTGTTCCCAGCTGATGGCAGAAGTCATTGCATCCCCAGTGTCCTCTGCTGTCCAGTGAGGAGTGGCCAGTCTAGCACTCTGGGCATGTAGAGGTTGAGTGTCATGGCAATTATTTCTGATCAACAAATACATTAGGTATAGATTCCCCATGGACTCGAAGCTCTGAGAACGTATCTGAGGGATACGAGAGCTTGGCTGAGATGGAAAACCCACATTAAATATGAGAAATGCTATTGTCTGGACTGGGGAGCTCGCTGCAGATAAATGAGAAAGCAAGCTGAGCCCCAACATTTATGTCTCCACTTTTTTCCTCACAGATTCAATGTGACCCACCCTCCTGGGACCAGGACTTCCCCGCCATGATGAACTGTGGTGTCACGTGTGAGACAAACTCATCCTTCGTTTCTTACGTTGCTTTTGTCAGGTGTTTTGTTTCAGTGATAGAAGGAACTGATGCTTGAGCACTTAGGCCATCCTTCGCCGTGTGCCACAGATGCGGCAATACACTGAAAGCTCACAGGAAAGAGTAATGTTCTGGTGACCATCCTGATGAAGACTGGGTATCAGAGACATCGCTCTGCAGAGGTGCTGTGGTCAGCTCAGCACCAGCATTGTCAGAAAACCACAAACTTGAACCACATCATGTACTTCTGAAGGACCATCTGCTCTGGATGGAAGCTGATGAGTTTTGTGAACTTCCTTAGAGTTAGAGACGTTGGCCTTAAGCTACTGATCCTCCCTTTGGTGAGTAGAAAGCAGTCCTAGGCAGTATTTTGAAGTGAGACCCAGTACATGGAGGGTTCATTCATGGAAATCTCTGAAAAGATAAGCAGAGCAGGACACCGTGAGGCCATCTTCTCACAGTCCACAGAGCAGGAGAGATACCTTGTGTAGGGATGAGGCTCTGAGGAGTGTGGCCTTCCTGCTTAGGAGGCTTTACCATAGCATTGGGAGGGGCCTACTTTGGGACTTAGCTCTAGCCGTTCTCACAGGAGGCCTACTGGGGGAAGACTTAAGACTTGAGAAACTGGGTTTTTTTTGTTGTTGTTGTTGTTGTTTGTTTTTTGTTTTTTTTTTTTTTCACTCAGAAAGCTCCGCAGTGGACCTGGAGAGAATCACAGTGAATGATACCAACAGGCTAGAATACTCTGGATCTTCTCTTTCTGATTGCCCATTAATATCAAATATTTCATAAAGTTGTCTGCTTTGTTGCTGTGCCAAGAATTTTATTTTTGTATTTAGTTTTATGTTCATCTTATAAACAAACACTTATTTTTTTATTAATTTGTTTTCTTTTACTTGATCTTTTTGCATTTAATTTAGCCTTTTAACTGCCCCCTGTAGTTTCAAAAATGACAGAAAAGATGAGTGCTCTGCCCTCTTTAGATGTTTAATAAAAATCATTAAATTTCTTATCCCTCATGTTTAGTCTCTGGCCTTCAGAGGAAGTAGGAAATGAATGGCTTATTTTTTAAAAAGTTAATATTTTTCTCTTACTTCACTGTTTGTGTATTTACTTTTGCTTCTTTGCTTCTTCCATCACATAAAACTGAACTCAATTTGAGAAAATATGCTTTTAAAATATCAATTTTATGTTGAATTTTCTTAACATCTCTGATCATGATGAATAAAATATTTTCTTATTGTTCACAGATGTAAAACTCAAATTTCTTAATTTGCATTTGTTACACAATGTCTTTTTAGAAAAAAATATTGCCAAAAGGAAAGTGAGAAAATTTTTTCCTATTTTGAACATCTTTTCTTATTAAATAAAGTGTTTTGAATAATCCTAATTACCATGAATCACTTTAGTAAACATCTTCCATAAATTCTAATCTTAATTCAGCAACTTAGCATAAAAATACTGTCTTTAAATGTTTAAGTCACATGAAGATGAGTCCCCATACTTCTTGTTGGGAAACTTTCTTTAAAATGAAATTTGGGATGATGTGAAGTCAAGAGTGCTTTGTAGGCAGAAGACTGTTTTCCATCTACTCATCTATCCATTCATTATGCACCCATCCATTTTTTCCATGCATCAAACCGATGCTTTCATCCATAATCCATCAACCTGTCAAACTCACTCATCCATCCATTATCTATACATCTACCTATGTTTGTATGTAAACATATGGACATATATCCAATATCTGGAGACCAAACATGTAGCTGATATTGCAATAATAGATCTTAGAGGTCCAAGACTGAACCACAGGAAGATGACCTCTTAAAAATCTACCATGAGATTTCATAAGCCCTGTTTGTTTTATTTAGTAAAAGGTGGTGCTAAAGAGATTTATAGTTTATATGAAGACTTTAATTTTTAAATTCCCCTTTTGATACACAATGTAAAACTCTCAAAGTGGTTTTGCTGAGGAAGGGCAGGAGGCACATGGAACATGCTGTGATGAGAAATGCATGGTTAAATGACCACTCTTGCTCCATGGCAGCAGGCTGGCTGGGAAGCACCAAGGGGAGCCTTGAACTAGGGTGATAAATACAATCTTGGGGCTAAGAGATGATGCCAATGTGGCTTCTGATAATGGCAGGTGACATGGTGAGAATGGAGAGTTTCCAAGCACTCTGTGACCCATAGGATGGGCAGTAGGAGGAGGAAAGATGAAATAGGGTGTGTAGTCAAGAGAGGAGACCCCAAGCAAATCTCTCTTTTCTCACTGAGGTGCCTCTTATTTCTAGAACTCTTAAGTTGTTTCTCTAAATTACTGAAGTATCATTTTTGAAAAACTGGCAATCAAATATTGTGGATGGAATTCTTGGGCAGTGCTCTAGGTCTCCAGTCTGTTTCAGTTTATAGATATATTTTGTAAGATACTTGCTATCCAGAAAATTAATGTTATTACCTTTGTATGGGTCAAACTGGTTTTCAATAAAAGAAGAAAATAGACATGCCATTTGCTGCAATCTTAGTAGTTCCATGTGACTACAGAACTCAGGTTTCTCAACTTTGTATATTTGTGTGTATTTAAGATATATACATATGAATATCATAGCATATATAAGATATATGCATATGCATTAACATTCAATGCATATACATGGTGTCTATAATATATCTAAGAATAACTTTTTTGCTTAAAATATTATATATGAAATATGTTATTCTTTGATATATGAAGTTATTTCTTCACATTAGCCTGATCTTCAGTGTTCCTAGTTCTAGACTGGCTTCCCCAAGCATGTGTGTGTGTGCGTATGTGTATGTGTGTTTGTGAGAGAGAGACAGAGACAGCGAAAGAGAGACACAGAGAGAAAAAGCGACAGAGAGAGATAGAGAAACACACAGACACACACAGAGCAATGATATAGTGTGTGGCATACACACTGGGCTCTGTATATAGAAGAGGAATATCTGACTTGCTAGGTCTTGAGTTCTATGCCTGTTCATGTGAACGCATGTCCATAAATGAACATACATTGAATTTTACTCAGTACCACCTGGTTTCACTCTAGGAAGGAGACCCACACACTCCCATCAAATGCAGACACATGAGGAATTACATTCCTTCACATTCCTTTGAATTCTTATTATTTACATTTTCATAATTTGGAGACAGAAGGTGATAGAACTATTTTATTGTATGAGATTTCCAGTGAGTTAACATAGGTACACTACATATTAAAGTCTTGTGACATAAGCTCTGCTCACATTTTGCCTATACTTCCCTAATTTCTCATTGCTCACTTACAGTTCTGGCAGCCCTCCTCAGACTTCTAGCCTGTAAGAACCATCTCTCAATTTGCTGGCTCAGTCTTATACCTAAATATCCATGTCAAAGAATTCTGCTTATTTCTTACTTCATCTTTTCTCCTTCAGACAATCACATGTTTATGGTTAAGAGTCATACAGGAGAGTTCATTATTGCCTATTGGGACCATTTAACTATCCGTCAGAATTCTGCCAGGCTACTACTGACTTGGAAGCAGCTAAGACAGCAATGCCATCAAAGCAAAGCAATCTGTGAGCTGGCCCTGTGAGTCTGCATCCCTAACCCACCACTAGCCCCAAATCAGCAGGCTGTTTTCATATCATGACGTTCATCATTTCTAGAATATCTCATGCTGCTGTCTGTTACCCTTGCACAGCATGGAGACTTGTGTGAATTGTTGGTTGTTGTTGTATAGTCTTCCATGGAACAGACTGACACAGTTTAAACATTTGTCCATTGAAGAACACCCAGATTACACTCATATTATTTATTAAAAGTAAATGTAGAATGGACACAATTTTCAGGAAAAAAAATCACCAGAAGAACAGGTTTGAATTGCATCAGGATCTTCATGCTTAGTTTCCTAGACAGTCAGCAGCTCCCATTCAGTACAACTGTGTTTTTACACACAGCATTCATTGTTCTGCAGTTGCTATTCATCTTTGAATCTTTGATAGCATACTTCCTATGTCTAGACAGTGGGCTAAGTTTCAAATCAGAGTCCCCATTCCAATGTGTTGTCTCATCATTTATAACTATTGCCACTTCTCGACAAATGTGACAAATGATAAGAAATGCTTGTGATGGCTTTATTCTTAAAAGGAATGTATAGCCCTCATGAACTAAAAGACAGCAAAGATCACCCAAATCCCCACTGAGCAGTAATCAGGGGGAAAATATTCTTCTGCTCATCACTCTGTATTTTTCTTTAAAGTTCGTTAATGTTTAGTGTAACTTGAAGAAATCCAAAGAGCGGTATAAGTGGAGACGTAAAAGACCCTGACATCCATCTCAGGATGGTGAAGAGTTACAAACCACACCAGTGTTGGTTTGTTTGTTTGTTTTGTCAAAAAATTCCTAACAAAAGTGAGTTGCTGGTTATTGAAAAGTTTCACCATCATAAAAGAAACTTTTGGCACCATGTTGGGAGCTGCTGTAGGAATCAGACACCATCCCAGAGGAGCAGATAAGTCAGGACTGACAGGGTTCTTTCATTTGCAAAAGGGGACTTGGTGCTCCGGAGCTAAACTTTGCAGGATGCTGGTTGACAGGGGATATTGTCTTAGACCTTAGGAGAGGGGAAGGATGATGATGGATCTCTGCACAAATGCTATTGTCAGATACACTCCAAAGCCCTACAACTGCATTGAGCCAACATTGCCAAGTGGAACATAGGGCTGATGTGTCAGTGAGGGCAGAGGACATCAAAGGAGGCCAGTGCAGTCTAGTTAGAATCCAACAGACAGCAGGCTGTGTGTGGAGTCCCTAGTCCCAGGAAAGCATATTATATGGAAACCTAGTTAGGAACAGTTGACCTTGCTAAGGGAGAGTCTTTGTTAGGAGTACCCCTTTAAGGTATGTAGTAGTCTACACGGAGGTTACAGAGAGCAGACATGTTGAAATGACAGGAGCAGAGAAATGGTTCAAGATCAGCAAGGAACTGGCCACAGTGCAAAGCTGGGAGGCTGGTGCTTACTAGGTAGGCTGGGCAAGCAAAATAATAAAATTCTGAGAACAAAGAAAACCCAGCAGTTTGGAGATGCACAAGGAAATGATGACTAATTTTAGACTAATTCAAAAGAGAACTGTAAGAATGAGTTATGAATTAGTAAAGTAGAAAGAGTAATTTTTTCTAAGGAGGCAAGAGCTATTTAATAATTCAAGTCATTTATATTTTATCATAAGTCTTTACTAAATTCATATAAGAAGAATTTGCACCATACAAGAGACAACAGATTATCCTTTTTTTTTTTTTTAATCCCTACTGCTTGTACTGGCTTTTTGTGAATCCCTTCTGTTTGGATGGATACCTTGCTCAGCTTAGATATAGTAAGGAGGGCCTTGGACCTACCCCAAAGCAATATGCCTTACCCTCTCTGAGGAGTGGTTGGAGGGGGTGTGGGGAGGAAAGTGGAGGGGAACGTGGAGGAGATGGGAGGAGGGGAGAAAGTGAGAACTGGAATTGGTATGTAAAATGAAAAAAGATAGTTTGTTTTCTTTTAAAATAACATAAAATGAAGAGACAACAGATTAAACAGAATAAACAAAGACAGACTGGGAATTAAATATTTTTAGAACAAAAACCGATTTGATCTCAAGCACAAAACTTGTAGAGATTGTGAACACACTCTCTGAAGGGACCTACCAGGGGCACGCTGGATGCTTGTGTGAAACTGTTTCCCCTTCAAGCAATGTATCCCAAACTGAGTATGGAGACCAAAGTAAGCCACCAGTAACATGTCACCATCAATATTCTGAGGCCTGCAGAGGCTTCCCCTCCACCTCTGTCTGCACCCACAGGAGCTGGGAAATGAGTGAGAAACACTGGGGTATGCTGAGGGTTCAGCATTCAACAGTTAAGACTGTGTAACCTTCCAGGGCATTTCAATACTCACTGTAGTAAACCCTTTTGCTTTTCATCTTGGCATTGGTTATAGACAAGATGAATAAAGGTATTAAAGACTGGGATTTTTTATCTCCCCAAAGAAATTTTAAATGGATTTGGTAGAAAAACACACTAAAATAATGCTTGCTAATGTGCCTATAAAGCTACGATTGGGATACGACCCCATGCTGAAACCAAGCAACTGCATTTGTTGGCTAACCTCATTCTGAATGTTTTTTTCTTTCTTTCCTAGGGGAGGCATATATGAAATGTAATCATCTTTTCATTATGAGGATGCTGGCTTACGTCTCATGATTTCTGGAGCCCTGTAGCTGAGAGCAGACTGCAATGTGTGTGAAATTGCCCCCTCTCACTGGAGCCTCCGTACAGTGAGGGGAATACAGGTTCCAATGAAAGGGAGCTCTACTCTGTGCAGCAATTTAAGGGGCAGAGAGTACTTAGTTCCTTTAAGTGTTACCAGGTTTGGACTGGGGATACTCTTTGGAGATTTTGCCTTCAGAGATACTTTGTTTTCTAGTCCCCTGTCCCTTTGTGCTTCTCCCAAGTCTCTGGAATATTCCTTCACAGCATTATTGTTCTCTTTGCTGTTTTGTCTTGTTTTTAAGTGTTAATGGAGCAGTTAACTCTAAAGGCTGTGGGCCCTCACTGGTGTGTGTATGTGTGTGTGTCTGTGTCGGTGTGCAGTTGCCCCTGCAGGTAAGGTATGTAGGCATGTGTGTACAGATGCAAAAGTGAATGAGGTATGTATGCATCTGTGTGCAGTTGAACCTGTGTGTGTTCATGTATGTACAGATGCATCTATGTGTGGGGTGTGTATGCTTGTAAATACAAATGCACCTGTGTGTGAGGTATGTATTCAGTGTGTGTGTAGTGGGGGGGAGTATGTGCAGTAGTACCTGTGTGTGGGGTGTCTAGGCATATGTGTGCAGACACACCAGTGTGTGGGGTATGTATTTGTGTGTGTGCTGATGCACCAGTGTGTGTTCATGTATGTACAGATGCACCTGTGTATGAGGTATATATGCATGTGTGTGCAGACACACCTGTGTGTATGTTCATGTATGTGCATATCTGTGTGTGCAGAAATACCTGTGTGCGAACAGAAGCACCTTGTGTGGGGTGTGTATGCATGTGTGTGCAGATGCACCTGTGTGTGAGGTGTGTGTGCATGTGTGTGCAGATGCACCTGTGTGTGAGGTGTGTGTGAATGTGTGTGCAGAAGCACCTGTGTGTGAGGTGTGTGTGTGCAGAAGCACCTGTGTGGGGGGTGGGTGTGAATGTGTGTGCAGATGCACCTGTGTGGGGGTGTGTGTGAATGTGTGTGCAGATGCACCTGTGTGTGAGGTGTGTATGCATGTGTGTGTAGAAGCACCTATGTGTGGGGGCTGTGTGCATGCGTGTGCAGATACACCAGTGTGTGAGGTGTGTGTACATGTGTGTGCAGATGCCTGCCGAGCACAGAAGACAATGCTACTGCTGTTCTTAGTCTCTTATCTCTTTTCTCTATTGTAGAAAGAAGGCTGGGCTGGCCGGTCAACCTATCCCAAGAGTCTGCCTGACACTAGATACCAGCTGTCCACACTCTGGTTTTATTCCTTCATACGATGTACTCTGTATTTGGGATCTGAGGGGGTTTACTCTGACTAGAACTATTTACTGAAACAGTCCCCAGTGCTGGGGCTAAAAGAGCACACCATGACACCTGGCTTGGGACTTTCCTCAGGTCTGTATGCCTCCAAGGTAAGCGGTTTGCCACCTAGGTTGGCACCAACCACACTACTCGGATCTCCAGGAGTCAGCAAGCCTTCGTGGCCATCGAGGGAGAAACAACTGGTGACATGAATTATGGACTGATAGCGATCACTCATTTTTAAAGACAATATTGTATATAGCATTTGCTTGTCAGCAGAGTATGAGGTTTTTCATAACAGAGGCCATTTTCCATTGTTTCCCAAAGATTACAAAGCAAACATGAGGCAACTCGAATTTTCCTTAGAGAAATTCAGCCTGTCCCTTTACAGTTTCCTTGAAAAATCTGTTGAGTACCTGGAAAGACTGTTCATCTTAATTATATGAGCATTCTTCGGGAGACTATGAGCATCTGACAAATATCACAACAAATTCTTCAGTCGCGTAAACTAAATAAATTTTGCAATAAACAAGACGATGACTGTCCATAGAACAAAGACCTTGTCAGTAAATATTTCTAATCAGGGTTAACCCAAATACAGACTACAAAGTATGAGGGAACACGGCCAACATGTGACTAACTTGCCCCTTTTAAGGGGCCAGGAAGCTGGACCATGGTGTTGGGCACACGCTTTTGTTCCCAGCACTCTGGAGTCAGAGGCAGGCAGGTCTCTGTGAGTTTGAGGCCAGTCCTGGTGTACAAAGTGAGTTCTAGGACAGGTGTCAAAGCTATTCAGAGAAACACTGTACTGAAAAATCTCCCACCAAAGCTAAGGGGCAGGAAGGATGGAAGCTGGTCTCTTTTGAGTGATAGAGGAATCCATAAAAGAGAACAATGTTTATTTTTTGAATTTATTTGTTGTATTGCATGAGTGTTTCGCCTACCTGTAGACCTGTGCATCATGAACTCCACATGCCCTTGGAGGCCAGGAACTGGAGTTGTGGGTGGTAGTTACCATGCTAGGGGTGGGACACCAAGTCCTCTGCAGTCTTAATCCTGGAACCATCTCTACAATTCCTCTAGCTGCCATAGGAAAGCAGTGTAAGAGCTGTGATTGGTAGATCTTCCTCAGTCCTGCAGTGGGTGTGGAGTTCAACAACATCATGGTGGTTCTTTTTGGCCTTGGCCTCGTTCTTCAAATACACAGTCAGCATTTCCTTTTCTAATTTCTCTCTCTCTCTCCCCGTTCACCCCCCCAACACACACACACATCACATCACATCATATCACATAACATAGTAAGTGGACAAACATAATACTGATGTTTATTTAAGTAATAGAAAGTTGAAATCTTGGACACTTCATATTGAGTTAAGGCAGGGTTTCAGCTTTCACGAGATATAAAATAAGATTTTATCATGCCTTGCTTTTTTTTGTAGGTAGACTACATTTTACCTCGCAGCCCTGTCCTTACAAATTACACCTTCAGTGTCTCAAGAGGAAACAAAACTGTGATTGCAGGGACCCTGGGTAAGCTGAAAGCTACACCAGCATTTTAACAAGGAATGAAGGTCAGTCTGACTGAAAGTTCTCAAAAAGAATTCTTGGTTTCATTAAACAAATATTTTATTTTTGAGGACAGTTTTCAAAGCACTTCTGGTCATATAGTAATTAACATATAATGTGTTTTAATATTAAATTTTCCATTAAATATTATCTAAATGGAAGAGTATTAATTAAAGAATCTAACTTTAATAGATCACTTAAAAGATAAATGGCAGAGGGGATTACAATACAGACGAGTACCATAAACTGAAGGGGACTTACTTGAATTCTTTCCTCAATGATGCATTGCTAAAGAGTAAGAGATCGACGGGTGTAAAGATGACAACATAATCAGAGTATTTTTCTTAAGCAAACAAATGATTTTTCATTATTCTTTTATCACACGAAAGCTTTGCATTCAGCTTTACCTGCTCAAATGTAACTGCTGCCCTAAAACTGTGCATCAAGACAACAGGCAGGGTTTTAGTGATAGAGAATTAGGCAGCGAAGTTTGCATGCAATGTTATAACAAGAATTCACCTTCTTCTAATTGACAAATGTGTTACATTTTTATACACTTTGTTTGCAAATATTCATCTGTTGTAAAACAATTCAAATACATCTGTAAGTTTTCTTTGTGACTCCATTTTATAAATGTAATTATACAAAGAGAATATATACGTACATATATATATACATACATATGTATATATGAGAGAGAGAAAGGTATCATAAGAGAAAAACTATATCTAAAAGTGTGTTTTGGACCTTGAGATTTCTGTCTGGTGCTCCAATTTGGGTCTCTGTCTCTGTCTCCTTTCATCACCTGATGAAGGTTAATATTCAGGAGGATGCCTATATGCTTGTCTTTGGATTCACCTTCTTATTTAGCTTCTCTAGGATTGTGAATTATAAGCTCACTGTCCTTTATTTATGGCTGGAAACCAAATATGAGTGAGATTTATTTATTATTTTATTTATATCAGTTTTGCCTGCATGTATGTATATGCACCACATGGGTACAAAGTTCATGAAGATTCTGGTGCCAGATCCCCTGGAAGTGGAGTTACAGCCAATTGTGACCTCCCACGTGAGTCTGGGGAACCAAATCTAGGTCCTCTGCAAGAGCACTGAGTACTCTTCATCACTGAGCCATCTTCAGCTCTAGAACTGGCAAAGTTAATGCTAAGCAAGACAATGCACAAAAGACGCATGCACATAAGGCCGTACCCAGCAACACACAGAAGGGACACTTGTCAGCTGCCCCGCTAAAATGCCAATCATGCTTAGAAGTTTTGCTGTGTAGAGATTCTGAAGGACAAACTAGCACAAAAAATACACCTGACTGTGTACAAGATCCCAGCATAAATTGGGGAGGGCCTCACCGAATCCCAGCCCTAGCTGGGGAGATATTGGAAATAATGGTTGCTGGGAAAGGTGATACTCACTTTTCTTCTTAGAAATCGGGCTGAGAGATAACCCATGCTCTAATGAATGGTTCTACAAGCACACACAAGAAGCCAATACTAAGTGGATTCCATGAATATCTTCAAGATGAGAGAGAGAGAGAGAGAGAGAGAGAGAGAGAGAGAGAGAGAGAGAGAGAGAAAGAGAGACTGAGCACAGGAAGTTGAGAGAGGAAAGGGGTCCAGAGAGATAGCCTAGGAGTTGAGTTGAAGTGGAGGCGATGTGGGATGGACCTGATCAAAATGCATTATGTTGATGGCTGAAGTTCTGGAACAATAATGAACTAGAACGAACATTTTTAGATGAGCACATTTCATTTGATTGATGTGTAAGAAGATCTTAATGCAGAAATATTATTAAATATTATTTAAGTGAGCTCAATTCACTTGCAAGGGTTCTTGGAAACGTTTGCTCCAATTACAAAGTCTCCAGTGTCTCTTATGTGTTCTACACTTCTTCTTTGCTCAGAAAATTCTGTGACTGATAACTCCCTGGGCCAGGACTTCTAAGAACAGACTCCAAGGCAGCAGCCAGCTGCGCACATCTCAGATGTATGTGTGACACTTCAATCCCTGAAGCCACTTCAATTCATTATTGGCATGCTTGCAGGAAAAAAAAAATAACCACTCTGCCCCAAATGGGAGGAATTGATAACAATGCAATTGTGCTGTGAGCATTTTCTAGATTTGGATTCCAACCGTTAAGAGGTTGGATACACACAAGAAGAGTCACTTGTGCGAGCAATGATGCCTCAGATGGCCTCTTAAATCCATATTTCTATTGGAAATAGTTTCCTTTTATAATTGAAAAGATTGCAAATTATTTACAGAGAGCAATTTCTCAAGAAAGGGATGTACTTATCCTATTATTTCAACCAGTGCTCAGAGGAACATCCTGGAGTTTTAGTTATGTATCACAGGGAAGGAAAATGGTTTACAGATGTATCTTCTATCTAAAGCTCTGCTGTGTGTATGGATGTGTTTGTATGTAAATGGGTGTGGACATGTGCATGTGGGCATGTGTGTAGAACCAAGTATGTGTGCACATGTACATGGGTATAAGTGTGTGCATGAATATACATGTGTGTGAAGATGTATGTGTGTCTGTCTGTGCATGCATGTGCATGAATGTGCAAGTGTGTACACTTATGCTTGTGTGCCTGTGTGTATGTATCATGTATATATGTGTACCTGTGTATGTTTGTTTGTATGTGGGTGTGCATGTCTGCGTATGCGTGTCCTGTGTATGCTTGTTTGTATGTGTGTGAGCATGTATGCACACATGTGTGTTCATGCCTATATGTGTATGTGTGTGTCTGCATGTGGGTGTCTCCATCAGTGACTTTACCCACAGCTAACTCTCAAGTCTGCTCAGCGTGTGTGTCTCCTGAGCTCAGCTTACTTGCCAGGAATTAGACAGAGAAGCGTGTCACACATCTGATAAGTTTTGTTTTATAGATTTTAGTTTTGTCCTGTAACATTCTGATTTGCAGGTGACTATAAAGACACCTTGTCACAGCCACTTCCAATGCTCTACTTTTCTGTATTCCAATCGAGCAAGCCCAGGACAAGAAGACGAGCACACTGAATGACTGCACAACACAGTCTCGACAACAAATACCATAATTCTTCCGAGAGACAAGATTTTTCTGTAAGGGCTTTGGAAGTCACTGCACACTCCCTCCTCCCGAGCGAGGAAGAACATTCTTTCTGCCGTCTCTGTCCCTGGTCTGCTCATCAGCCAGATGGATTCTCACTGCAGGCCATCCCACCCAGGGGGAAGCTTGAGTGTCGCTTTCAGTTCCCTTCAGTGAAATCACAATAACACATTTGTCTTATCTCGAAATTCGAAATTACTTATTTCCAACTCAAGCGAAGTCTTCGTTAGTTTGAGGTTCTAGAAAAGCCATTTTCCTTATTAACGACTTCATTTTCTTTAGTCAGCTAGACACTCTGTCATTTGTTAAATGGTATCTTGGAAACTACTGCACTGAGAGAATGGTTTATTCTTTCTCCAAACAAGGCATAAATCAGAAATAATGATTGTTTTAAAGTACTTAAATAAATGTATCACAGCAGAAGAAAAAAATGCCTAGTTTCAACTCTGTGTAGCAGAAAAATGCACTCTAGACTTCCTTTAAGGAGGTAAGAGAGGCGAGGCTTAATACAATCCAGTGCGGCATCAATAGACATTGTCTTTGACAAAGTCTTTTAAATGTGAGCAGAATATACAGTCTACTTTTGAATGCTACGTGGTTCCTGTGGGTCCATTGCCAAACTGCTTCAACTAAGGAGTGGAAGATGAGCTCTCTTCCTGATCCCATCATATAGGGTTCCAGATGACAGTCCCTTCCTGCATGAAGAAGCTTCATGTCTCTTCACTACACGTTGTAGAGTGAAAATTCGATAGCACAATTCAGACATTTAGTTTCCAAGGTCTCATTTAATCTGCCTGTGCTTTCCTCTCACCACACAAATGCCATTCCCCCCTCCACCTCGCTGTTCCTCCTTCAGCCTTTACAGTGTCCGCAGCAGCCCTGGGTCACTTAGCCACAAGCAGTTTCTCTTCTCCGGAGCAACTCCGTTTAATGTGCCTCTCTTTAGTTCATACTTCGGCTGTGCCTTCCCCAGTCCAAAGCTTTTGCATGTCAGAGTTATCCTCTTAAGCCTGTAAGTAGCACACTGTAAATTTGTTCCCTGGGGATGTCTCCTCAGTAATGTATTCCAGGTGCCTCTCTCCTGTCCTCTGCTGACCAGGACAAAGCTTTTCACACTCTTGTCTTGCAAGGCTGCCTCCCATAGACACTGGCTAGTTGTGGCCTGAACTTGCTCCTTCCCAAGTTCTGCTGCCTTGACTCGAGGCTCTCCCCCCTCTTCTCTGGCTCCCCTACAGCTGAATGTGAATTCCAGCTCCCGAGAAAATAAAGAACTGGAGAAAGGCCACCCTGGAGAAAGATGAGGCATTTCCATGAATGCACAAGGCCGTTTGATCACTCAACACTAGTTCTAGAAAGATGCTCTGTGCAGTTAAAATGTGCTCGAAGAAGATGGGCAGAATGTGTGATATTGTGATCCTCCTTCAGTGCCTATGACGTGTGTTAGAAAGAAAGGAAGGCTGACTGAAAATGGCTGTAGGGAAGCAAAATGTGATCAATTGACTCTTGAACATGTCTAGATTTAATGACATCCCTGTGACTATCCAAAAACCCTCAGGACAGACAGGCCCAGTGCTTTAGTAGCAGAATCTACTTTTGAAGGGCTTATTTGAGTAACCTTCTTCTTGATGACATGTGCTCCACAGAAGCCACGGTTTCCATCTTATTTTCAAAACACCTTGTCAGTGGTTAACAAAGTCAACAAACACAAACATCACGTTCGTGTGTGCACAAAACATCCCCATAATTTAAAAATAAGCAAGAGTGGTCAAAGAAGACAACAGTTAAGAAAAAGCCAGTAACATACAAGACCAGGTGAAATAAATCCTGCAACCTACAAGACCAGCATACTTTGTGGAGAAAAATGTAAACCCTTCACAGCATCTTTTGCTTTTCACTGGGACAATCAGTTTTAGTATTTGTATAATACATTGAAATCTCAATGTGGGAAATTGACACATCCCCTGAAAACCCAAAGTCAGTTTCTTTTCAACCCATGTTCATTGTTTTTGCTACTACATACATATATCCACATAAAATTATTTATAGCATTGGAAATCTAACCTAGGGTCTTTTTTCATCAAGCAAGCACTCTACCATGGGCTTGTCCTTCAAGATCACCTAAAATAATTTTATAAAATTTTGTATTTTATAGTTCAGAGACAAATTACTTAGTAAATAATATTATTGTTGTGTAGTGAACATTTCCAGAAAGGCTTGAGGGTAATTTTTTACTGAAAATATGGTAGCCAGCCTACAAGTTTCCAAAGTGGGTAGACTGCCAGGTGTTTGTGTATGGCACTGGAAATGCAGCCTGACATACATGTTGCATGACAGGACACATAACATATAGCCAGATTGGCACCCCAGAAGTATTGATTTCAGAACACCAAGATGACTATATCAAAGAATGTGTTACATGCTCCTCTAGCGGCTAAGGTGGGTCTTCACATCTATGTCTGATCTACACTGTCCTGGCTGAAGGTAGGAGGAGCAAACAGACTGCGTTATGTCACGGGTGTTCTAAGAGATGTCTTTCTCTCCTAGCCTGATGAGAGTGTTTGCAAGGGGCTTATCCTTCTAGTAAATTTAAGATTCACAAGTAATCCTTCTCCTTTCTAGTATCAATATTTTAGCTAATAAGTGAATGGTTTACATTTGGTGATTTGATAAAACTACTGTGTGTTCTCTATTTACTCGTCTCAGAAAACTGTGTGGGTGGGCAGAACTGTGTCTGATTGCCGCCACCAAGCCAGCTGGCCACCTCGGGGTCTCCTGGTGGGTGTTCAGCTTCAGTTAGAGGCTGTGTGACATGAAACAGGGCTTTGACCCCTGGAGCACTTCTGCTGGTAAATGAGAGCAGAGCTATAAAAACAGCGATGATTTCATCAACAGTGGGGTCTCCCCTGACACGCTCCATGCTGGGGGTTCTTTACCGATGTGGTGGCGGAGTCATGCCTTGCCAACTCTGTGAGTCGAAGAAATGTTTTCAAAGGCTGGAAAGTCAGTCAGAGCTGCTGCTGATTTGCTCTAGTCATCCCACCTTGGACATTGTCTGCTATAAAAGGGTTCAGGTTCGCATCAACCTCCTCCACGGCACACATATCGGGATCTGCCAAAGTGTTCATCTTAGACTCCATCCAGGACAGCAGACATAAACTCAGGAATGCAGATGGGAAATGCCCAAGGCCCACATGGAATGTTAGTGTTGACTTGGTCTTTGAATGCGGTGCTGTCCTTCCTGGCAATCCTGAATCCTATGTGCTGAGTGTGGAGAGAATCACCACACAGCTGCAGGAAGGAGGTCCTATAAATAATATCTCCTTTCTTTCCTTTTAAAGGTGTGTCTGTGCCGGTTCATAAAAAAGAGAGGGACAGTGCCAAGACAGACAGAAGGACAGAAACCTTCAGGTTTGCCCTGCAGCCATAAAGGACAAGCTCTGACTAGGTCCCCTGATCTCAATACGGGCCCAAAAACTCCTTAAGTGACTATGCTGCTAACAGCCATTTAGACAATTTCAAACACGTTATGATTAGATACAGGAAGAAACAGCCAATAAAGCCAACGTGAGGTGGAGCACTGAGGACACTGGGGAGCACAGCTCCCTGTTAAACTGGACAGCCAGGGCCTGGGGCTGTGACTCAGTGGGTAAAGTACACAGCGCAAGGGGAAGTTCAGATCCTCTGCACTACATCGAATGTAAATGCCGAGCGTAGTGGCACATACCTGGAGTCTTAGTTCTGGGAGGGAGACAGAAGGAACCCAGGGTGTCCATAGCAGCAGGGCTAGCCAAAACAGTGAGCTCCACATTCACTGAGAGCCTCTTCTGAAAACTGTAAGATGGGGAGTTAGAGAAGGGAACATCAGCAGTTTGCTTGTGACCTCACACTCACCTGAGTGCACACACAAATGGGCATGTCTGCAAACCTACACACACACACACACACACACACACAGCCTTCTCACTCATCTGAGTGTGCACACCCATGCACACCTGCACACACATTCACACATATATATACACCATACCTGCATAAGTACACATATTTGCTTGCACACCTGCACATACAACACACAAACTTACACTCCTGCACGGATGGACACATTGGCACTCCTACACACATACCATACGCACAAGTATACATACATGTACGCTTCTACACATACCACTACATCTTTACACTTTCTTGTAGGTAGGTATGCACACACAGCACTCATACACACATACCATATGCACAAGTATGCATACATGTATGCTTTCACACATACCACGACATCTTTACACTTTCTTGTAGGTAGGTATGCACACACAGCACTCAGACACTTGGGCTCTTTCACGCCTACACACACAAGTAAATTTGCTTGTTCAGCAAGCCTGACCTTGTGAGTCTAGTCTCCACAATTCAGATAAAATTGAAAGAAAGGAGAGAATCAAGTCTACCAAGTCCATCTCTGACCCCACAAGTACTCTGACACTAAATATCTGTGGCCCTAATTGAAACTAAAATCAAAGTTGAAATTAAATGAGCGCACCCTTGAACTGGTTTTAACTCGTGTCTCGTCTGTAAGTTATGCTTACCAAAGTTCTTTGGAATGAAAGCTCAGTAGGAAATCGGCTTGATCAAATACATGGAAGCAAATCAGCATTTATGATACCCTCAACTATACTTTCTCTGCGGCCTTTGAGCTAACCAGAAATGGCCAAAGGCTAGAGTGATCCCTGTTCGTTTTATAACTGCCTTTGCAGTTGGAAAGCGGTGCTGGATGAAAGATTAAGCATGTTTATACTCTCCTGGGATCCTGTCACAGAGCTGGGCTCCTTCACCATGTAAAGATATAGATTTAGTAAACAAACCATTTCTGATCTCAGCAAGGATCTTAACAGGGATTTATGGAGTCGAACACACAGGAGCTAGGCTTGGCTGCAGTGGTAAAAGGAACATCCATCTAAAAGTTTCAAAGACCAGACGTTTTCCATCACTAAAGGCACAGCAAGAGGTGTGACAAACAAAAGCTGCCTCAGGGAGACCAGCAGCTTGACGCCTGGGGGAGGAATCAGCTGCACTCAGAGATGCAGCTGGTTCAGGTAAGGCAGCCTAGGAAGAAGGACCTGCTCTTTTCCCTCCTTGCAAGCTCTGATAAGAAAGAAAACAGATTAAGCTGCTAGGAACATAGCTGAACAATTGGGAGGGGAAGCTCTGGCCGGCATGTATAATAGATGAACAAATAGATTTTTTAAAAAAATATGAAGAAAACAATCGTTCAAGGGGACCAATAAAAAAATTCATTTTGTGCTCTGTTACATTAGTGATTCTTTTCAATGTCAAATCCCATGATTTCTGGTAAGATTCACAGGATTTCAGCTGAAATGAACTGAAAATAAATATTTGCTAGAGCAATAGAGCTGTAGGGAGGAGCGTCATGATGAAACAGTGAGGAGAAGGCTGGGAAATCCGGGCGCAAACACATCTCGCAGAACACCTAGTCTAGACTCACCGAAACTCATTGTGTCTCCCCTGGCCCTGAAAGGGAAAACATCTGACTTCTCCTTCATGCTGCAGTTAGCTTGTGATGATGTAATTAATGGCTAGAGCAGAACCATTCCAGGTTAGAAACTGTACAGATCAACCTGAAGAGTGAGAAGGTTAATGAAGGTTGGAAAAATTTAACAATTAAGGGAGGAAGCAAAAGAGGAAACTCTACTCGTTAATTATGCTGCTTCCTTTCATGCTATTAAAGAGTAACTCAGGGCCAACAATCATATCTCACCAATATTTGATTATCAGAGTGGCCTGTGTGGGCCTCAAGATGGCTCCGTGGGTAAAGGAACTTGATGAAACACCATTACCCAAAGGCAAGATGGGGAGGAAAGGGTTTATTTGGTTTACCCTTCCACATCGCTGTTCCTTGGTGAAGGAAGTTAAAATAGTGATGTGGGGATGATTTCTTATTAATAAAGAAACTGCCTAGGCCCATTTCATAGGCCAACCCTTAGGTAGGCGGAGAAAACAGAACAG
>NC_022009.1:92532331-92534394 GCF_000317375.1 Microtus ochrogaster | reverse complement strand
TGGAACTAATGGGTCAGGCAGTGATTAAAAGAATACAGTTTCCGTGTAATTATTTCGGGGCATAAGCTAAGCTAGCCATGTGGGCGGTCGGGTGCGGGGGACGCAGCCCCGCCGCTCCTATTTCAACAAAATAGGAACTCAAAAAGGGCAGGAGTCTGAGGCAGGAGGTGATGCAGTGACCGTGGAGGGGAGCTGTTTACTACTAGCTTGCTCAGTCTGCTTTCTTATAGAACCCAGGGCCATCAGTCTAGGAACAGTCCACCCATAATGGACTGGGCATCCTGCATGAATAACTAATGACAGAAATGTCCTAAGGTCTTATCTACCCCCACCTAGTGGAGGCGGTTTCTCAGTTGAGGCTCCCTCCTCTCTAGCTTGTGCCAAGTTGACATAAAACTAGCCAGTACAGTTATCCTCTGAATATTCACACACACACACACACACACACACACACACACACACACACACTCGCACACATAGAGATCACTCACACATACACATTCAAATGTTTTTTAAAAAGTTAAATGTTGGCCTATGTGATAATTAGTTAATAAATAATGGGAAGTATTTATATAAGAAAAAAACATTTCAAATCACAAGAAAATCAATGCTAGAAATGCAATTGGTCAATTCCTGTAAAATTTAATCATTTTTACAAGCTCTATACGCAAATTATCTTCAACCAATCTTTAAAAAGTAAAAAACAAACATAAATCTTGCACTGATTTCAAAACTTTAGAAAATGTGCCAGCAAGATAAACAAAGAAATCTAGAATTTGTAAATTTTTTTGAAATAAGATCTTTCTACATTATTCTGGCTGTCCTGGAACTCACTGTGTAAAACAGGATGGCCTTGAACTCACAGACATCACATTCCTCTGCCTCTGGAGTGCTAAAATTGCACTCCAGAGGTGCGTCACAATGCCTAGCTCAGCTCTGGATTATAAACGGACCCAGAAGACAGTAAGAACTCATTCACAGATGTTTTACTGATAGACACATTCCTCTGAAATGTAAGAAAACATAAACACAAAATGTCATCTATCCTTTCCAACCAAGAAAATATCCAGGTTGTTGGAACCCTAGAAGCCTGCTTGAGAATGCAGACAGCACAGCAGGACTCTGAACCTCACAGGCATACCTGTGACATATAATTTGGGAGAAACTACATCTACCTAAAGATATAAACAGAGAGATCATGATTTTCTTCTCTGTATCTGGGACATCTGTAGGTCTGCAGGATCAGATGCCTATCATGTGAACACAACATATGAACACACATGCATTCTAATGCTATCATTTAAGGAGCAAGCATGTTCTTGATTTTTTTCACAAATGCAAGGTGACAATAACAACTCCATTAAAAGAGGAGGTTAGCTTTGAAAGGGGGTTGAGGGACATGGGACGGTTTAGAAAGAGGAAAGGAAAGGCGTAGAATGATATGACTATATTTTAATTTAAAATAAATAAAACTTAAAAGGCAATGTTATTGAACACTGATAATTATTATTTCCAGTGACTCAAGAAAAAGACATTAAAAATATTACCAAAGGATGCAAGTTGCCTGCTTATTGCAGACATTTAGATTAAACATCTAGGAGCAATCTCATTTCTTCAACCAGTTTTGTGAATATTGACCTTAACACTGATAATCTGAAAGATGGAAAGAGATGCTGAATGCAGCTGGCCACTGCCTTCAGAAGCTCACATTAGATCCTCTTTGTGGTTGTGTAAGGTTATTGTAATCATCCCTTCATTTCACCTGCATTTATTAACACTACTTACACTTGTCTGGAGGTGTACACGTACAAATTTAGAAGGCAGTTATTCAGTGCTGCATTAATTCAGTTAATCAACAAAAATTTTCTTTCTTAGAACCTGTGACTTCTCTCACCATATGGATTTCCTAATGTGGAATGGGCCTTAAATCTGGGAAGAGACTTGGACCTAGAGGGGCTTCCAGGTACACAAGGCGAGTTCCCCAGTTAGTTCCTGGGGCAGCTGAGGATAGGGAACCTGAAATGATCCTATCCTATAGCCATACTGATGAATATTTTGCATAT
>NC_022009.1:92503620-92531001 GCF_000317375.1 Microtus ochrogaster | reverse complement strand
TGAGACCAGCCTGGTCTACAAGAGCTAGTTCCAGGACAGGCTCCAAAACCACAGAGAAACCCTGTCTCGAAAAACCAAAAAAAAAAAAAAATGAAACTGTTAAAAAGAACAACAAACAAAATAACTGCAGAAGTTTAAATAAACCTTGTTCAAATAAATGAAAAGAGAGAGACCTTGCTTACTAATTCCCACAAGTTATAATTGAGATGTACATGAAACATTTCCTCAAGCACTTCCAAAAAGGAAAGAAAGCACAATTGAAAATAGGTAGCATAAAATATGTTTCAGTAATCAGTGGTAAAACAAGAATTTAAATATGCAAAATGTTGCAAATAGTCAAATGACAGCAAAGTTAATATTAATTTGCAAATTTTCTATTCAGAGACGATTACTAAAGTCAAGTTGATTTATTTATTTAGAGACTTTTTCTTAAATGAAGATTTAAACCTTAACCTGTTGTGTCTGTATTCACATAAGTACATTATAACCTCATCACACATTTATAGTTGGATGAGAAAATAATCATCCAGGCATGAATGTCAACTAGGAAAGTGTTGGGAGGTGGCTGTTGATCACGATTTGGTAAGTTTGCAATTAAGAAATGAGGTTTGAAAGCTGAACTACAAATAGGTGTATCTTAGTCTGGCTTTCTACTGCTTTAATGAAGCATAGCTAAAATCAGCTTGGGGAGGAAAGGGTTTATTTCGCTCACTCACAATGCCATATAATGGTTCATAAACAAAAGTAGTGAGGGCAGGAACACAGAGAGCCTGGAGCTGATCCAGAGGCCTTGGAGGGATGGTGCTTACTGCCTTGCTCCTCATGGCTTACTCAACCTCCTTTCTTATAGAACCTGCACACCAACTCAGGGATGGCACCATCCACAATGGGCTAAGCCCTTGCCCCATCAATTATTATTTAAGAAAATGTCCTGCACCATGCATACAGCCCATCTTATGGAAGCATTTTCTTAATTGAGATTTCCTCCTCTCAGATGACTTACCTTGAATCAAGCTGATGTGAAAAATCACAGACAAATGCCGGGAGATGGTGGCACACGCCTTTAATCCCAGCACTCAGGAGGCAGAGGCAGGCGGATCTCTGTGAGTTCGAGACCAGCCTGGTCTACAGAGCTAGTTCCAGGACAGGCTCCAAAGCCACAGAGAAACCCTGTCTCGAAAAACTAAAAAAAAAAATAAAAATAAAAAAAAATAAATAAATAAATAAATAAATCACAGACAAGGAGCAATTTATTTAAAGCACAATGATAAGAACATTTGAAAACTTGGAAATGGAAAAAGATAAAAAGGAATGATATCTACCTTGCATCATGTACCATAAACAGGGACAGAAATCTCAAAACTGATGCTGAGTCTATAGGCCAAGCCAGATTATAAGAAAATAGCAACACACTACTCCAATGTCCTCCTACATGTCTCTGCAGTCTCTTGTTCAGCATTAGCACTACTTCCAAAAGATCCTCATTGCAGAGAGAAATAACAATAAACAACATGAAAAGGTTTTCATGAAATATTAAGGTGCAAAACGATTCAGATAAGAGGATAACAAAAAACAGTCCATGTGTTTGAAGTGGGATTGCAGTGTTTTGGAAATAGAAAAGGAAAGAAGAAAGTAATACCAAAACAGTCTGCCAGAGCACAAAGAAAAGACCCTTTGGAGTCTCTTGATCCTTAAAGGGGACTCTGAAATGGCTCACAGATAATAAAGAAATATGTACTCTTACACAAGGGAGTGATTTTAAAGAAAGCCGAGGGAAATTTTGCAGGAATGTTAACTAATTTCAAAACCATCCTCATGTAGTACTAAAAAGAATAAGTTCTTGAAACTTGAGTCAGAGACCTGGATAAGAGTTGCCACGTTAAGTTAAATATAAAAGAATTGTGACAGGGCCTATGAGATGGCTCAGTGTACTGAGGTGCTTGCTGTAATACTGAATGACCCAAGTAGGAACCCACTTAGTCAAAGAAAAGAACCAATTCCCACAACTTGTCCCTAAAGCTCCTCATAGAGCTGTGGCACACATATTATTAGCCCCAAAACACACAGAGAAAATAAATTATATCCAAAAAAAACCCAAAACTAAACCAGACCAAAATAACAACAACAATTTTTTTTAAAAAAAGAAAGTAATGGTAGCATACAAACATATTGAGAGATATGAAAACCACAGGAGAGGTAGGCCATGTAACTGGGATTTCTCTACCAAAAACAAGCAAACAAACAAACAAAAACAGAACAAAAAAATAATCTTAAAGTGTTTTTTGTTCTTTTAAAAATGGATTTATGGATCACAGTATGAGATGATGACTCAACTTTAGTGTTTTGATGATGGTTATGTGTAAAGTCTTACCTGAGAAAGAGAGCCACAGACTGGATTTAGAACATCTAGGGCAGAGTCCCTTGAGGAAACATGACCGTAATGTTCTGTGGTGAGGAGCATGACCTGCCTCATGTCTCATGAATAAGCTTCCTGATGATGGCCTTACCTCACAGGGAAGGGTTGTGAAGCATGAAGAGGTCAATTTGAATGCCAAATTTCTGGTGAAATTATTGTTAAATCTGCACCTGTATCTATCAGACCTTCAATTACAATATCATTTATTTGCATTTTTAATTTTTGTCTTTGTTCATTTATAGAAGCTTGTCAATATATTCATTTTATGATTTCTCCTAAACTTTTTGTTCTCTCTTCTATAGCTGATTTATTATCCAGAGCAGTATGATTTTTACAATAGACATTAGGTTCTTTAATTGATCTGCAAGTAGTTTCCTCTATGATGGCAGGAAACGACTTAACTGGATTTGGCATTGGGGCATGCGGGATGTCACTCAAGGAATTTCCCAATGGTAAAGGATTACCTTGAATGTCTCTCCTTGATCTTCATTCATTAATCCAATGCCTGCCTTTGTCACTCCTCCATAATCCAAAAGAGAGAGGCATTCTGTTTGGATTATGCTCAGAAAAAAATATTGTTTCTAGGAATGCCATGCTCACACTCCCTTTTAAGGTGACCTTGTTTGTAATAATTATACCACCTGACTTTCAAATTTTTCCTCAAATCTCTAGATATCACATCTACTATTCAAGCATTATCATGTTCATGAGATTCAATATTGATTGTATCTCAGTTCCTTTATTCCAAGGATGCTGACTTTGCCTTTAAAGTCCAGATTATTCTTTTATAATGAGAATTAACATTTTCGAAAACCCAGAGATTCAATTATTATTTGTCTAGCTTCTGAATTTGGTATCATTCTATTTACTGGTGAAGTCAATCTTTTTGAGAAATCCATGAAGGCTTTCTTTGGGCCCTGTATAACTTTAGTAAATGATTCAATTTTCTTTCCTATTTCTCCATTTCTGTCCCAAGCATTCAAAGCAACTGAGCAGAATAAAGTTATGACATGGTCATCATATAAAGATTGCCTTTCTACAGAAGCACAATTTCCTTCTCCAAAAAGTTGATCTTAGGAGATTTTCATACCTCTAGCTTTACTCTGTTGTTCATTAGTCTTAACCTCTTCACTGAACCAGTACTCCATTGTAAAATTGTGGACCAGGCTCTAAAATAGCTTTAACCAAGTCTGTCTAGTCTTTAGGGATAATTCTATTATAAACTGGTCACAAGCTTAACATTTGCTTCATAAAAGGTAAATGCATGCCATATGAGATTATTTAGTTTTTAAATCTCCTTAAATTCAGCATTTTCACAAGAGTCCATTTAACTCTTGCACAGCCTTGGAGATATCTATCACTCGGCAATTGTTCCTGTAAGGTTACTAGATATATTAAGGTTGATTGTTTGGAAACCTTAAGCTGGTTCTCTCTAAATTTATATTGCAATGCTGAAATTGGTTCTCCATTAAATTCCTCTCTCTGGATCTTAATGTCTCTATCATTTTTTATTAAGTTTTTCTAAGGCCTGCATCTTAACAATCAAATCAAATAGCTTTTTAAGAGATAAACCAAGAATTATCAAAACAACAAGGATTATCAAAATGAATATTGACAACACATCAATCCCAGTTAAGTTGATTATCCCTTTATTTAATTTTTCCATTTTTAAATCATACATTATATAATTGTACAGAGACCTAACTTTGTCTATTGTAACTGTGTATTCCATTTTTAATATGGGAAAAATTCGCTCTTTTAGTTAATACCTCCCTTAAAAATTCCAAATTTTCTCACCAAATCTGCCACCAGTGATGATGAAGATATGAGACTTACTCTTGCTGCATAGAACAGTAAAAGCCTGACAGGATTTCAAGGCATTTACCTAGTTTGGCAGCAGACTGAGAAGAGGATTTAGGGAAATCTCACTAGGAGAGATGAAAGGAAAACCTAGCAAGTAGGCAGTGACTCTGACCACATGTAGCTTTGGCCTATGCTGGTGGCTTTAAAGTCACAGGCAAATGGCTTTTTCGTAAATTCATATGCCAAAAGTTTAATACCAGATGTAGCATAACTAATAAAAACCCAGAGACAGATACTGGGTTTTAAGCTCAAAGAACAGAGAAGCAAGGCAGCCAACCACTAGAGATCTCTTACCTCTATAAAATCTTTAGACTGGGAAAAAAAAGAGTGAGTTCCTGTCTCATCCTGCTTTATATTCTTCTAGTGCTGGTATTAAAGACATGTACCACCACTGCCCAACCTCTTTGGCTAATTAGTATGGCTGTTGGGATAAAAGATGTATGCCACCACTTCCTGGTCTGTGTGACTGGCCAGTGTGGCTAGATTTGCACTCTGATCTTCAAGCAAGCTTTATTTGTTAGAGTATAAACAAAATATCACTATAATTTGGGACAGAAATATTCTAATAGTGAAATGTATGACATGCTAAAAAGGAGACTCCAAGAATGGCCATGGAATCTGATCAGTAATCCTACAGTAGTTAGCAGAAGAAATTAGAAACAGCCTTGAAGTGTTTTGTGTCCAGGAAAGAAATGTATACATTAGTCAATGCAAAGTTGGTTAGTGTGAAATACAAGAATTAGCCCCTTTATGGTAATGAAAATTATTATTTACTAGTAACTTGGGCATATTTGGAAAGAAATTTTAAGCATTTTTTTTTTGGTTTTTTGAGACAGGGTTTCTCTGTGGCTTTGGAGCCTGTCCTGGAACTAGCTCTTGTAGACCAGGCTGGCCTCGAACTCACAGAGATCCACCTGTCTCAGCCTCCCAAGTGCTTGGATTAAAGGCGTGCGCCACCACCGCCTGGTTTAAGCATATTATTTATATTTGGAGAGTATGTCATATAGTCTGTGTACCTCCTAACTCTACTGCATTTTTAAAGAAGTGTCAAGTCAAATGGGGAATCAGGCAGGAAAAATTAAGCATGAAACATGAGACTGAAGAGATGGCTCAGTGATGAAGACCATTGGCTGTTGTTCCAGAAGACCAGGGTTCAATTCCCAGTACTAACTTTGTGGATCACAACTATCTGTCATTCCAGTTCCAGGGGATCTAATGTTCTAGTCTGGCCTCTGTGGGATACTACATGCATGTGATAAAAAGGCAGGCAAACTGATGGAGGAAGGTCATTGGTTAAATAAAAAGAAACTGCTTGGCCCTCATTGGTTAGAAGATAGGTGGGAGGAGTAAACAGAACAGAACGCTGGGAGGAAGAGGAAGTGAGCAGAGACTCGACAGCTCTCCTCTCGGGGGCAGAGGCCTCAGAGAGACATAATGCTCCACTCTTGCGGGTAGAGGCGAGAGCTCTGCTCTCTGAGGCACACGCGATGAAGCTCAGACCCAGGATGGACGTAGGCTAGAATCTTCCCGGTAAGCGCACCTTGGGGTGCTTCACACAGATGATTAGAAATGGGCTAAATTAATATGTGAAATTAGCCTAGAAGAGAATGGGCCAAACAGTGTTTAAAAGAATACAGTGTCCGTGTAATTATTTCGGGTGCGGAGACGCAGCCCCGCCGCTCCTATTTCTACAGCAAACCATAAAAAAAAAACAAAAATAAACAATAGAACCACCCAAAAATTTGGAGAGAAACTTAGAAATAAAAATATCTCTGAAACTAAAAATTTAAAATGAACTTTCACTGTCTATCTCAAAATCTGTAGATGGAAGAAAAGAGAGAAACAGAGAATAACTAAGATGTAAATTGTGAGGTTCTGGTAATGGGCACATATAGTCAGTGCAAAAGATTAGAGCTTTTGCACACTTCAACCTTTTTAAAATAAAGTACCAAAGTCTCTACATCAGCTATTAAACTGCGATGAAACATATTCGGATGAAATATTGAAATTCAGAGGCACAAGAAGCACCTGTGAGGAATCCCAACAATACTAGACAGCCTCATATTTCCAGAAGCCATCACTGAGACATGAGGTACTGCTGCAGCATTGAAAACAAATATCTACATAGAAATGTGTTCTTAATTATTAGTGGAAGTCCAGATTTGGAAAGTAAAATTGCTATAGGAAGGCTTGTAGCTTATGGTTACCCACCTACTGGGGCATAACCTCATCCTGTATACACGGATGCAGAACCTGCATCTGCTCCTTTTTCTTTCTTCCTCCTTTTTGCTGGCTGCTCGTCTGGATTGTTGGACTGCAGGATTCTGATTCGCAAATTCACCCCTAAATAAATATCTATTTCTCATTTCTGAGCTAGTATGGGATTTCATTCAAGCTTCCATTCATCATTAGGTCCCCTCTTCATAAAATTATTTTTAAAAATTGGCAATGCACCCATGTAACACAACTGTTAGGGTTTATAAACCCAAAAGGTCAGAGACGAACAAGGTAAAAGCCATCAGAAGTTCATTCAAAAGTGCATACAAATCTATACACGGGCAGAAATAAAGTCTAGTAGGAGATGACAATTTCCGTGTAGGGCCAGCAAGACTTAAGTGCATGGTGGCATCTGTTTGAGGACAAAGGAGGGTCCCAGTGTCCCCCCCCCTTGTCAACAAAGTGTGAACTGTCATATGGCAGCTAATGTGTCAGAATATTAAACCTGAGTTTTACAGACTCTCACACCCAGAAAATCTACTTCTAAGACTTTACACAAGAAAATATGATCCAGATATATAACAATACACAAAGACATGTAGATATTTACTGTAGCACTCTTTCCAAAAGCTCAGAGTCCAACAAGTTAAATTTCTCATCAACGAAAGATAGAATTATCTTTCATGTAAACAGTACACAGGGGTATGGCTCAAGCTCATTGTATAAATCCCATTCAAGAAGAAAAACTGAAGTAACAGAAGTGATGGAGATGGGGTTAGTGGGAGAAGTGGTTGGCACACCCTCAGGAGACTTGAGCTCTGACCCTCAGCATCATACAGAAAACTTGTTTATAATCCCAGCCCCAGGGATAGACTGACTAAATGGCCCTGGGGCCAGCAAGCCCCCAGCCAGGCTAGCCAAACTGACTTAAACTGGGTGTGGTGAGATTTCCTGTAGCAAAATAACAATGATGATGGTGATGATGATAATAATAGTGTTTGAGAAAGATAGCCAGCAAAGACTTCTTCTGGCTTCCACACTCACATACATACAAACACACACATACACACACAAACACACACTCACAAAACTACACATACATGAAGCGGAACGCATCAGATGAGGGAAACATGAATCAAATAATCCCACTCTAGCTCTGAATGGAGTATACTAAGGTTTCCCCTTATTAAGAGGGAAACTCATGGATTGCCATGAGGAAACAGGAAAATGGCCCAACATCCAGGTGTGGTGTACAGAAAGAGGTTTAGCAGGTACTCCCATGGGCATTTTGGTACCCTAAAGCCATGACCCCTGGTTCAGCCACTCAAAGGCCATTGGCTGAAGTAGGTTCCCCATCACATACACATAACATATTGAATAAACCAGTTGCAATGATTAAAGTAGAATCTCTAAAAGCAAAACTAACCTAGAATATTAATAAAATATTCTTGGAAGAATATATAATTCATATTATATAATATATAAGAATAAGAAAATGCTTTTATTATTTTTAATTATTTCTTTTCTTTTTGAGATTATATTATTTACCTCTTCCCTTTTCTTCCTTTAAACTCCCATAAGTATATCTCCTTGTTCTAGTTCAAATTCATGCCTTTTGTTTTCATTAATGTTTGTTACATGTGTGTATAACAGATACACATATTATATATGAACATATTATACATATACATATATACACATTATATATACATATACATATATACACATTATATGTGTGTGTGTTCCATATCTATCACCTTGCCCCAAACTAACTCCAAATGGATTAAAAACATAAACATGAAACCTAAACTCAAGTGAATTTACTGGAAAGAAACACAGGCAGCACCTACATGAACCTACATAATATAGGTGCAGGAAAGGACTGTTTGAATAGTGATCTGTTAGACACATGAAAGAAACTGATTTCTCTTCTTTGTCATGACCACACAGCACATGTGTCCAGGCCTACGTAGTTGTACAAGGCTTCCTGGATAGTTTGTTAACCTAGTGGCAAGGATGCTGTTATTCGTCTGTGCTGAATTATTTGTTCCTAGCGTGTCTGAATCATCAGGTTCTGGTGGGGAGAACACATAACAGGACCCGGATCAACAGGCACACAGTGGTAACTGAGTGTGTGAGGATGAAGGAGCCAGATGTAACATGCAGGAAAGTGAAGAAACCCATGTCGGCACGACATTATTGCCTCTGTTTTCATCTAATAAATGACCGGATTTTTCTCTCAAAATCATCATTTCTGCCATGGACTCTGTATAGTATTGGTGGCATGTGGCTGGGACATCTGTGAGTCACCATTTCATGAGGGAACAAAGGGCTATCAAAGCGCTTTCGTGTGATTTTGTTGCAGTTGCCTTGTTTTATTTTAATGAACAGCCCATACTCTGTAAGTTCTCAAAACAGCCTCTCACATCTGAGTGGGGGAATGGACAAAGCTGCCTTGAGTCTGCATGACTCTGTTTCCCGGGATTCTGTAAGACATCTCCTTGTCAGGGTTCCATGTTCAGGAACATTGTCTCTTTTGGAGTTGCACAATTCCCAGAATTTCTCAGCATTAATGTTTTGATGACATCGTATTTGTGTTCATGGCCTGGTTACTTTTATGGATCAGGGACTCTGGATTCACCCTGTGTGCAATCTTGAACATCACTGGAGAACTGGTCTACATTTTTATATATTTACATATTTGGGGCTGATTTATCATTAACAATTAACAGTATGCTGAACATCGCAGACTCCAGAACCTCGGGTTTCCAGGTTTCTGCTGATTCTGCTGTGTGCCTGGCTTCTGTTTACAGCAAAAGTCTTTCCGCTGCTCAGAAAAGTGTTTTACCTTGTCTGGCATGCTATCTGTCTGAAGAAGAGCTGTCGCTTCTTCTTCTTCTTCTTGTTTGATCATTATCTGTTACCTACCTTCCACTTCTTCAAAATCTCTGCAAGATTTCTTCCAGCAACTGAGCAGGAAGCAGACACTGCTTGCATTATGCAAAAGCAGAACCATAATCTGACTGCCTTTTAACAAACCGTTAGTCTTAATCCCTTAGTGAACTCCACGGTTTGCTGACAGTGGGAAGCAGGGTCTGTGAGGTGAGGCTGCCAGCAGGTTCTTCCTATTAGAGCTATCTTGTTACTGTATTTGTTTCGTTAGCTTTTTGGAAACCCCTCCATGGAGATCAGTATAAACAGCAAATGGGCAATATTTCAGGTGTGAGCCGAGGATCCCACAGGGGGATTTGGACAATACCCCATCATTTGGTCTGAGCAGATGGGAGGGTCTGGAACATCAGTGGCCTAAGGATTGAAGACATGGAGCAGGAGGCTGGCGGGAAGAGGCAAGCTTTCCCTTTCATGGTAATGTTGTGTGCAAAGTACCTGTGGGGAACACTTTAGGCTTGTGCCAGGAGACAATTACCACATTTGTCTTGAACTTTTACAACAAGCCATGATGGTCAGAAAGACAGCTGAGCCTTTCCATAGCCCTCTTAAAGACAGATAATGAAGACTGTTTAAAGGTAGTGCCAGTCTGTTTTCTCACAGGCACGGAGAATATGAGCAGCATGTTTCACACGGTCAAAATTAATGACCTCGAATAAACAAAAGGAAGGTTAAATTATTATGTCAGAGAAATCGCCAAGGGAAGAGAAAAACTGTACCTCGAGGCTGTCCCTACACAAGGCGATGAGAGTGAGAACCAGCTGCTGAGAGAATCAGTGTTGACTATCAAGACTCTCAGGTGGAGCACAAAGGTGACAAGATTTATAAGCTAAGAACTTCCATATCATCTATCCCCCACATTCAAGTCAAACAGTGACTTCTAAGATCTTGACTAGAGCACTGAATGATATTCCCCGTGAATAACATGAATTTAAACATGCCAGATCAGTTCTAGTCAACAGGCAGCTGTGCATGCCTCTTGAACACTTTAATGAGGCTAATACTACACATCTGTGAGCAATGCAAAGTGGATTTTCAAAACAGCTTACCACTTCTTGGCAATTGATTGTATACCATTTTGTGTGTACTAACATGGAATAAATAATTCCAATCACAGTGACCACATCACTTTCCCTAAAATAAATATGGCATGTGACAATTTCACAGCGTGTATGTGTCTCATGCCTGAAAGTTCACTAACTGTTAGAGCGCCCTCACATGGAGACTAAGCTGTGAGAGGATTGAGGATGCTTGCAGGTCAAGTGGTCTGTTGTCTTCCCTTTCTGTTAGTACACTAGCACTTGTTAAATGGACCAAATGTATAAGTTTGCTGCTTAGACAGTTCTTTTTACTAGAATAGTATGCATATTTCTTTACACAACTTCTGTGTCTCAGTGTGTGACAGAACTTTCCTGGACAGACAGAACACACATATCTATTCACCCCAGAGAAGGAGTCCAAGGCAGACCAAAGTAAGGAAATCATCAAAATCTATCTTAGTGAATGATCAAGTTTTATTAGTGTTAAGGGAAAGTGGGTAGGAGGTGACTTACAGCAGCAAAAAATGACGTAAAGACAGCTACATCACCCAAACCCACTCCAGCATGGGTAATAGTTCACCAAAAGTGGGAAGCTTGAGAACTCTGCACAGCATGCAGTTGGCTCAGTAGGTTAGAGAGTTTCCTTTATAAGCAACTCAATTTGACTGTGCCTCTTCCAGGCAGCTCAGCTGGAATCTGTTTCCTCCAGGCAGCTGTGCTGACCTCTGCTTTGCAGCTTGAATTGTTTGACAGTGGGAACCAACTGCCTCTATTGTTTACTCTGGGAGGGAGAATACTCGTGAATCTGGTTAGTTTCAGGGACTTCCTGAAGCTATTTTAAGTTGTTTGCCTTCTGCCTAAGGAGTTTCCCTGGGAGATGGAAAATTTCAGTCTCAGAGGAAATGTCTACACAATAGTCCATGACTTTTTCTTTTTCAACCTTTCTCTTCTCTTCTGAGCCAATGTAATAAAATCAGATGCCATGCTGGTGATGACATTTAGCTAACAGCCAGGCAACCAAAATAAATAAAGATCAATGTAAAACTACCACAGACTAGAAAATTCACAACACAGGAGAGTGTTCACCCTAAAACCTAACTGTGCAAACAAGAAGCTGCCACACCCGCTAAGAGAAACCTAATGTTTCATAAATATATTCTGACCATGCCTGATGTCTTTTTCTTAATAACAGAGAACTGTGACTAGTAATTCTTCTGTTGCTTAAGGTCCATCCCCTTCTCTTTATTTATGAATACTTCAGAAAGCTGACCAACATAGAGATCAATATCCTCAATGAAACAGAAGAAAACAAAGAAGAACCAAATAGTGAGAAGTATTGAAGTAATTGTTTCAAACACCAATAGTCCCCCTGACTCCATGGTAGGTGTGAAGGTGTTTTCTAACAATGAGCATAGTACTTTCCAGACAGCTTTGCTCTCATGGACATTATACAAAATGAAACTAAGTCATTACACATTATAAAATTGCTGGGGAACTTATGGCTAAAACTTCTAGACAATCCCTTAAGGGTCCTTTCATAATTCTGAGTAGTATCTCTCACTCTGAAATATATCCTTACTGAAGGGTAAATTATATGGCCAAAATTATCATGTGTAGTTGGATTCTTTTTATTCTTTGGCTCTGTTCTTTGGAGGGCCCACCACCCAGTTCACAAATAAATGCATGAAGTCTTATTTTTACTCATAAAGGTCTGGTCTTAGTTTGGCTTATTTCTATTTTTGTTTTCAAGTCTTGAATTGCTTCTTTCATCTGTTTGATTGTTTTTTTTTTCCTTGGTTTTCTTTAATACGTTTCTTGATTTCTTCCAATTTTTTGTTTGTCTTTTCCTCCATTTCTTTGAGAAAATTTTTCATTTCCTCTTTAAGGGCCTCAAAGATTTTTCTACAGTTATTTTTAGGTCATTTTTTTCTGCTTCATCTATAATGGGTTATTAAAGTCTTGCTGTTCTAAATCCACTAGTTTTTGTTGGTGCCCTGTTGCTTTTTGTGGTGTTGCATGTGTTCTTACCTTGTCTACCCATCTTTCCCTCTGATTGGTGTAGTTGAGGCTGTGTCTCTGGTGATCTGTCTTCCAAATGCCAGTGGATCTAAATCTCAGATGGATACTCCTCGTGGTGTAGTAGGGGTCATGGTTCTAGTCACCCTGGGGGGGTCACTAGGCATTATCTGAGGTTGATTGGCATTCCTGGTGGTGGCTCTGCAATCCCAGAGGTTGTTTGGGCCTCCCCCAATGGAGGTTGCTTGTTTGGGCCTGTTCCTGCTGATGTTGCTGACTCAGGCTGGTCCTGTGTAGGTTGTAGGCTCGGGCCTGTTCCTCAGATGTCCCTGGCTCAGGCCTGTTTCCTCCATGGTTCCTTCCTCATACCTGATCCTTTGAAGGCAGCTGACACAGAAATGTTACAGTTGTACTAAGCTTCCCCAGAGTGTAGCACTTTGCTCTAGCAAGGAAGTGTTACAGCTAAATGTTACAGTTCCTGATGAAGGAAGGTCATTGGTCAATAAACAAACTGCCTTGGCCCATTTGACAGGCCATCCCTTAGGTGGGTGGAGTAGACAGAATAGAATGCTGGGAAGAAGGGAAGTGAGGTCAGAGATACGCCTTAGCTCTGCTCTCTGGGGCAGACATGATGAAGCTACAACCCAGGATGGACATAGGCGAGAATCTTCCCAGTAAGCGCACCTCGGTACTATACACATTAATAGAAATGGGCCAGGCAGTGTTTAAATGAATACAGTTTGTGTGTTGTTATTTCGGGGCATAAGCTAGCCAGGTGGCTGGGAGCAGGGCAGCAGGAATGCCACCGGCAGCTCCCTACAACAAGTTCTGTTCTACTCCTAATCAGTTCTGCAGCTCCAGTGTTCCTGATCAGTTCCACTCAGGCCCAAGCCAATGCAGCTTCACTCTGGTCCGGTAAAAGTTGTTTTCAGCTCTACTCTGCTAAGGGAGTTTCCCCCTCAGAAATGTAGAAGTTAGTTCTGCTCTGTGAAGGCAAGAGCTGTTTCAGCTCTGCTTCTGTAAAAGTTGTTGCATCTCTGTTCCCCTCCAGTGAGGGATTTATTGGGAGGAAGAAATCCCAGAGTGTGACAGATGGGAAAGACAGCCCCAAATTGAATAGGTTCAGGGTTTATAAAGAGTTCCTTAGGAGCTGAGCTTTCCAAGGTGGAGATTTTCAGGATGGAGGTTGGTTGGATTTCAAATCCTGAACCTGACAAGCTCAGAAGGTTGGCTTTCATGCTCAGGGACTGGTTGGCTCTTTACCCTGGGATTGGTGGATTTTTGTGGTCAGGGATTGGTTGGTTTTCAATTCCTAAAATGCTTAGGGGCAGGGTGTATTTCTGTGGATCTGGTCTCAGGGACAGGGTGTTTTTTCACTGGCCCTTTTAACTCTACAGATTAAAGTGTTCGTGTATTGTTAAAGACTGGGAATTTTAAAGCTACACATTGTTCTATATTGTAATATTAACATGATTTGGGGGACAAACAAGAAAGTAAGTGTTATGGCTTAATAGTAATGACTCCAAGTTGACAAGGGGTCAATTACAGTGGTTAGCTATTGTCAGCTTGACACCAGCTAGGGTGATATCAGAAGAGGAAATCCCAAATGAGAAAAGGTGGCCAATCTACTAGCTTGGTCTTTGGCAAGTTTACAGAGCATTTCATTGATTAATTATTGATTCAGGCCACTGTGGAAGGTGCCACCTCTGTACAGGTAGCTGGAGCTGGGTAAAAGGCAAGCCAAGAAATGGATGAAGAGCAAGTCGGTGCATTGTGTTCTTCACAGTTCTGCTTTAGTTCTTGCCTCCTCGCTCTGGACTTTCTTGATACCCTGCTTTGGCATCCTTCACCGATGGACTGTGACATACAAGCCATGATAGCCAAATCCACCCTTTCCTCTCTAACTTGCACTTTGTCATAGTTTTTACCCTAGCAAAGGGCGGTTAAGGCAGACTCAGTTACCCAATAAGTGGATTTAAATATTAAATTAGTCTAATATATATTTATGAATCAAAGTTAGCACTAGGCTAGGCAGAATGCCTGCTCTTTCTAAATTTCCAATTATTGATATTCGATAGTATGTTAAAAGGCATTAATATAATGCAATTAAAATTCAAAATGGCTCTGTTTCTTTTTAAAAATAAAACAAACATATATAAAAATGTAACATTATTACTCTATTGCATTTAGCAGGACAATTTTCCAACACAATTTCTCTAAGATACACTCTTAAATAAATAACATCTCTGTTGTAAACAAAATTGTTTGATTATTAGGAAAAGTTTGACAACTTAAAAATTATTAAGATTTCCTACTATATTTTAATTACATTAAATGGTTTTAGTTCATGATAATAAGTTGAATTATTTCCAGCAGTTTTCAATTTAAGCCATATAATATTATAAAGTGTCTGTATGTGTTGTGCTTTTATTCTAATGACAGAAAACACAGGCATCATTTTACTCTCAATAAGGGTTTTTTTTATCTTTTGCTCATGAGAAACACACATTCTATATTTAGATGGGAAAAGCAGTTAATAATTAATATTGCTATTTGTTTAAAAGTCTTACCTCTTAAATACTTGTACCAAACACTTTTCATAACCACAGAAGGGATTAATTTATGAAATAGTAATTTTTTAAAAGGCAGATTTGGCATTTTTGCTTTGAGAAATTAAATTGTAAACAATTGCTAGATTGAATTTTGAGTATATTTATCATTTTTTAGAATATGAAATTACCCCAAATAAATGAATAAGCAAATAAACATAAGTTCTGGGTTTATTTTATAGCTTTTATTGAGACTCATCACTTCAGTTTTCAGAACACACCCAACTCCAGATGGTCAGTCTCCTGCTTGGAATCCTCACAATAAATCTCTTGGTGGCTTTGGATCTCTCTGCTCTTCCTGGACTCTGCTCATGTTCCTGGGAGCCATGTTGGGCAACAGTGTAACAGGCTTTCTTTTAGGCCACTAACCAGCTCCCCAACCATGACACAGATGTTATTAGTTATGAATGCTAAACATTTCCTTAGCTCTTATTTTTATCTGGTTTTCTTTATCTACATTTTGCCTCAGTATTTTTTTATCTTTTCTTTCCTTTCTGTATATTCTTCTTTCCTTCTTGTGTATGTTGCTGGTGACGGCCTGGATTCTGGCCCTGAGTGTCCCTCTTTTTCTCCCTCATTCTCTCTTCCTTCTTCTATCTTGAGCCTAGATTTCTCTTCCTCCTTATACTCTCTACCCACCAGCCCAGCCTATCCCTTTCCTGCCTAGCTTTTGGCCATTCATCTTTTCATGAGACCAATCAGGTGCCTTAGGCAAGCAAGACAAAACCGCAACACATCTTTACATAATTAAAGAAATGCAGCGTAAACAAATGTAACACATCTTTACATATTTAAAATAACGTTCCACAACACAACAGTCTTATTAGAAACTCCCTCCCTTCTATTGCAGACATTACCTTGTGTATCTTTGACATGTTTAATGTCTCAGTAACAGTGTGCTTGTGTGGGTAAAATATTTTAAAAAATATTATAATCCTGTGATAACTCAATTGATCCTTAAGATCTTATAATAGTTTAATGTGTTTGTTTTTATCATACTAAGTATAAATTATCAGAGACCAGAGATATATGTATGCGTTTGTGTGTGTGCTTGTGTGCATTTGTGTGTTTATGCGTGTGTGCGTGCATGTGCATGCACACACAGACAGGAACAGGCAATGTTTATATGTATATGTGAGAGGGAATTATTTCCAACTTTGCCTTCACCAAAGAGTCTACTTCCGCATAGTGCTTTTCATTTAAAACAAATTTCTGAAGACTTTACGAGAAGGCTGGATATGAGCTTGGAATCCTGACATAGATGTGAAAATCTACGAATGACTTTGGGGCCAGTTTGGGTATTGGGGGAAAATTCTTGCTGAGATAGAATAATAGAAACATCCTTTTCAGGACCAATGTAGAAGAGTGAGACAAAAGAACAGATTCCATTCCAGCAATTGGAGAGTGAAGTCTTAGATTATTTTCCTTCACTAGAACAGCTCGCTCCTAGCTTACCTAATTTTGTGCTCTTGCCTTACTAAACTCAGACATAGTTAACAGAGTGATGCATATATGGGATTATAATATAAATTAATTGTAAACTGAACTCATTATTTCTATAGAGTCATTGATTGCTATTTCATAAGCAATTAATTATGAATTAAGCTCATAATTTATGTAGAGTCAATGGTGTGCTTTCTGAGAATGAGTCTTTGTAAAGTGCTAAATGTTAGGTGTGTTGTGCCTGTGGAAGAGTAAAAGCCTCAAGGGCACTGGGGACAAAGCCAAGGTGAATTTTCTTCCATCAGCAGACTGTCGTTATGGAGGCTGATTACCAATTATGTTGAAGCAGGATGATTTGAAAATGTTGCTGTTTGTTCCAGCCAGTCAAGAATCTGGGTTGTTGTCAACTGTGCCTGTTCTCAGGTGGTCCAAGTTGAGCATTTATCCATCAGACTGTGTTGTATATCATCTAGGTAGCTAGGTCCAAATTTATGATTTTTTTCAAGGAGCTCAAAAAGTGATGATTCCCGTCTCCCTCTACCCCAGATTTATCCATTCTATGCATTCCAAGCATTAAAATTAACAAGAAGCACTTTTTTACATATCTGTCCATCTAGACCCCACCATTCTGGAATGTCCTCTGGATATCATTGAGAACAGATGTGCTCAAATGCCATCATGAGTATACGGAAATGATTATAAAATGAGAATTTGTTTGCCGACTGTTGTGTTCACACAGCAATGTTGGGAGCTCACGGTTTGGAGGGCGATTTTCCTTCTAATAACAAGAAGTTGGCTTATAATTCAAGTACAGATTTTTTTTTACTATTAAGTACAGTGCAACATTGCTTAATTTAAAAAAATCATAGCTCACGTGTTTTTGAGCAAGTGATATTATTTCATATTTGATTTTTTGCAAGAATTAGAATTCTGTTTTGGTTTATACCTCCAGGTATTTAACCAAGGAAACATGGTCAGTTGTAGCTGCCAGGGATGAAGGCTTAGGTGGCTACACCATGATGCCTGTAAGTTGGCATAACAACATGGCTGAAAGGAATTGCATGGTAAGTTCAACATTACTGCAAGCAATGGAATGCTGCATGCAATTGCAGTGCATGTGGATTATCCTTGAGCTGATGAGGAAAGGGATGATATGAGCTTCTTTTCTCTTTTGTGGGAATACTCTGTGGGCTGATGACTGGTTTGCATAGTCCTATTAGTAGTGTAGCTTCTGATCATGAACAGAGATGGTGTGGATGTGGTGGATCATTTTGAAATGGAAGGAGATCCAAAAGGTAAACCAGTCTTCTTATAACACATCCTAGGTAAGCTAGTGTAGAGTTCCAAGTTCACCACTGTGAGAAAATAAGCTTCCTTTCCTTCGGATGACACAAGGCTTAACTTTAAATGACAAGTAAAATAGAAAATAGTTATTACTTTTACATTATTTTAAATATAAGAGTACATTATTTAAATATTGTTCTGAATCATGAATAGTATTGAAAATAACTTCCAAATATTTGCTATAAGTAGTCTAGTGTTCTGGAGACAGAATACAAAATGTGCATAGTCCAAACAAAATAATAAAGTCTTAATGTATGTTACTATCAAGAAAATAGAATTGCTGCCCACCTCTCAGTTGTTAGAAAGACAAATTCCTTATATGCAGGATAAGATATATTTGAAGGCAACAAAAATCTGTTTTTAATGATATTTTCCTATTGCTTTTGGATGCTGTATTACAAAGAAAATGCAAATTGAATAATTTCTGCACATTTCAAAAATTGATAGGGTTCAAGTCAGATAGCTGAGATTTAGGCCAAAAGTTTCCCTATCTGGAGTTTCCACACAAGATGGCCTTTCCTGTGAAGTAGTCCCTCATGCTACAGCTTTGCATCCCTTCCTGGGATCAGCTCCAGGTGGGAGGGAAACTTGCTCACAAGAGCTGTGGGTGTGCATCTGGGAATGGTTCTGCATCCAACCTTTGCTGCTGACTCCTTTGCTGAAGACACTTATAGAAGTGTTGCATAGCCCATAAAGATTTCATTGTCCTCTGCTATGCTCCTCTGTGATCTCTGTGAGCATTATCTTCCTTTCAGGCCTTGGTGTGGAGAGCTGGAGACGTGGCTCAGTGCTTAAGAGCATGTGCTGATCTTGCAGAGGACCAGCATTCCACTGCCAGGACCCATATCAGACGGTTACAGACTACCACACAGGGATCTGATGTGTCTTCTGGCTTCTGCAGGAACCCGCACATATGCATAAACATTGTTTAAAAACCTAAAAAAATTACTCAGCATATATACATATTATATAGAACCATTGTACAACAATTTCACATCAAAATTACAACCTTCCCATGTTCTTTGATAATGGAACATATTTATCAAATTTATAAAGATTTAGTAGTTGAGATGGTCAATAATAAACATACCAGTAGAAGCACAGAAATGTTTCAGGCAGGTAGAAAGTGAAGGTTATTGCTAGTGTGAATGATTTAAACCTCCTATCTGTACATTCTAACAGAGCAGTGGAGTTATCACAGAATGTCATTGTTCAAGGTAATTTCCCCATATCTGAGCAAAAACTCAATAAAGTAACTTGCTTTTGAAAAGACAATTTTTAACATATTTTCCTGGAGGCTTCCCCAGTTAGTTCCTATACTAATTCCCATAACGGTGTAAACAGACAGTATATGGCCTGTAGTTTTTGTGTAATACAAAAACTATCAAAACAACAACAAAAAAAGATACAAGACAGTTTTCTTGCTCCATTTGGGAGGCTGAACGTAAAAACCTCAAATATAAAAACTATTGCTAGTTGCATGTAGCAAAAGCTGTTGAAAATCTAAGGTCAGGATACTCTCAGGACAGGTCCACTCAGAACCCTCCTCTCTTCATCCCATAGGCTGGATCGGTATTGGGAGAAATGACATTTCCTTCCACAGACAAAGGCACTGAGTGGGAAATGGACAAACTCCCTCCAGCATGAGTGTTTAAAGGTTCTGAGATAGAGGCTTTAGTACTTGATCACAGAATTTACATGTTAATAGCAACTCATTGGTCACGGAATTCTGGTACTAGATAATGTAAGAAGGAAGAAGTTGAACTATAACAACTACTATACTCCCTGGTAAGACTCTGCTAACACAAATATTTTTACATTAGGATCATCTCACACAATTCTGATTGGAATGAGAAGGTAGAAAGAACTGTGACATTGTATGTGGGAAGCAGTAGAGATGCCATGGAGTTGCAGTTGGAGACAGATGTGCTGAAACTTTGCTAGTAGGCCACGACCTCGTGGTGATGCATAGATTAATGGAGATGGGTTAAATTAAGATGTAAGAGTTAGCCAATAAGAAGCTAGAGCTAATGGACCAAGCAGTGATTTAAATAATATAGTTTCTTTTTTTTTTTTTTTGGTTTTTCGAGACAGGGTTTCTCTGTGGCTTTGGAGCCTGCCCTGGAACTAGCTCTGTAGACCAGGCTGGTCTTGACTCACAGAGATCCACCTGCCTCTGCCTCCCAAGTGCTGGGATTAAAGGCATGCGCCACCATCGCTGTGTGATTATTTTGGGGCTGAGCAGCAAGAAACCAAGAAGCAGCGCCTCCCACTACAAAGCAGCTAAGTAAGCAAGTGTGTGCTTTTTACTTGACAACGGAAATCTATAAGGACAGTGGTGTTAATTTCAGAGACATTGCAGAACCATCACATTCAAAAGAACTAAGCAGACTTTCTGATGCTGGGGACCATGGTAGATCACTATGCAGGGTAGTTTAGAGAGCAGCCGTCTTACCAGGATGAAGACTGAAAGATGGAGGAAGATACTCTTTGAATCTGGTTTGTATTGTGAAGATGGAGTGGCTTCCATGGTAAGGAGCAAGGTGAGAAAACCAGTTCCTGGGTGCTTGAGCCACAATCACTGGCTTGTCCGAGAAGACAGAAGAAGGAGCTCAAACCCGTTCTTCCTTCTTGAGTCATTTCTGGGTACACCCAGGAGTCACAGATCACTTAAGGGAAATGAGCTGCACCTGAGTCTCCTCGCCTCCCTTCCAGTTTTACCGTCACATCAGCATGAAATTGTTAGATTGCTTAGCAGGGCATTGGGAGTTCTAGGAAAGCAGAAAACAGAACTGAATTCACTGGAGATGACAATGTGCAAGGAAGTGGGAGACATTTTTCAGGATGCAGTCGAATATTTTTTTCAAGAGAGAATCATTTCATTTTTTCCTGTCCATTTCCCAGCATGGCCTGTTTACAGCCTCAGTTGATTGGGTCCCAAACGCTTTCGGGGGGTTCTGAGTGGGTTTATTTAAATACCGACTAAAGCATTGCTTCATTTTACATGCTTGGGCTGTAGAATTCCTGGCAGGGACAACAGCATAGCAGACTTCTGCACCGAGTTTCCTTAGGATTCAGTATCAGAAAGGGGTGGGTCAGCAGCTCCTGGAGGACGGAAAGAGAAGTGGCTGTGCATACTTATTCCAGTTTACTTATTTAATTGATTAATGCATGGCTCAATGGCAAATGTCAATGCAGTCTAAATTCTGTGCGAAGCTTCATCCATTTGTGAAAGACTTCTTTGGAAGATGCATTAGAAAGTGTAGGAAAGGAATTTTTAAATTTCTTATTGAAAATGCAATAGAACTATTAAGTCACACTAGATTCCAATATTTTCTTTAATTTTATTTTGTCTGTGGTAGAAATTTGATAAGTGATATTTCACATTTTTATTTTTGTGTATTTTGGTAATACTTGTAATATATGAAGTTCAGACAAGTTCAATGTTATATTATTATTTGAAAAATATTTCTCATACAGAGACATTTAAGGAAAAATGTCTATTTTTCTGAACAGTGGAAATATGAAGGAGTGTCAACATAGTTTTAATGTACACTTAGAGAAGAGAATGTGATTGGTGTATTTTGAGTGATTAAATTAGTAACCTAATGATAAATGACTAAAGTATTAATTTAGCTGAGGTAACTTTAATGAAAACATTGAAAAATGTATGTGTAAGACATTTTATGCATAGATCTTGGAATATGAGCCGACTGTAGATTTTATGTGAAGCTAGCTCATAGGATGGAATGAAGACACTAAGAACCTCTCTTTTGGAGCTGAATTCTGGCTCAACTTGGGGACTGCTGTTTAATATGTGTGAATCGTGACATTTGCACAGAACAGTTGTGTTAGTATTGGTCTGTACTTCCAGGCCTATGGTGGAAGAAGTAGGAAGATTAGAAATTCAGGGTCAGCTTTAGCTTCAAACCAGCTCGAGGCTAGTCTTATCTAAGTACATAGATGTATATGTATTTTTTCAGGGTTTGTGCTGAGTCTGCAGTGTCTCCAACTGTAGCACACACTGGTGCTTACTGGGCCTTGCTGGGATGGAGCTGTCAATATGTCACCCTTAGAGGTACTTGAGCAGCGTTTGATGCTGCAGAACTCTGTTCACATGTACTTTTCAACTTTTGATTCCTAGTGCCGTCTCTGTGGTGCGGGGAGCTTAATGGAGCTCACAGACACTTTGCAAAGCTCTATAGAAATGCATCTCACAGCTGATACAGTGCTGAGCTCTGCCATCTCTCAGACAATTTCTTCCTTCTTTCACTGATTGATACCATAGTGCTAAACCACATAGTCAACCTAGTGGCCAGATGAAATGGACAGGCATGCGAACCAGAGACATTCACTGACAAGCATGTGTGTCTTTCCTGCATTGTGGATCTAACTGCCGAGGAAGAACCTATCGTGTTCATACTGAAAGTGAAAGTGCCGCTACCTTCAGAACCCTATGATGAGTTAGAGCCACACTGAGCATTCTAGTTCTTGATGTAGTGTTTGTCTGTTTGTCCTCTCTCAGCATCACAGGAGGGTAGGCAATACTCAAATAGCTCTTTGGACTTTCATTTGACTTCTAGAGTCTGCAAAAGTCGTCAGAAAACTTTCTAACCCGTGTATCAAGAGTAGTATTACCTTCAAGAGGAAGGAGCGATAGCACGTAGAAAACCAAGGCTTCTAACTTTCTACAGGCTCAATAGACTTATTATCATGGTCTTAGTGAACTTGCTTCCATCCAACCACCTTACACACTCCTAATGTGGAAATGTGGCTCCAGTTTCTAGTCTAAACACGAACATGATCTTTTCCACTCAAGTAATATTAGCAAACAAAGGAGACGGTGATTGTAATTTTTGAAGTATAAATGTGAAGCTAGCTTCAGGCAGAATTTTAATTTAAGAAAGATTTCTCTTGCTGGCTTCATCTACTCTCTATTACAACTTATGTATTTCATTACTTTGTGCCAAAACCTAAGACTTAGAAATGCTTCCCCGCACAAAAGGTGACGTTTCTGCTTTCAGTTATGTGTTGCACAGTGAATGAGAGAGAAGCAAAATGTCAGAAATAAAGCCATAGCTTACATAGTTGAAACACATGGATTTTCATTCAATTCATTTGGAAAGTTAAATAAGGCAAGAGTAGACAAGGAGACTATATGGGCAAGTATACATTGCAACACTCATATTCATTTTTTTACTCTTATTTTTATTTTTGGTTATTTTATTATTTTATGTGTATGTGCTTGGAGTTGCATTAATGTCTGGATATCGTGCGTGTAAAGCACCCACAGAGACCAGAAGAAGGTTTCAGATCACCGGAAATGCAATTCTAGAATGTTGAGAACTGTCATGTGGGTGCTGGATATTGGACCTGGTCTTCTGGAAAACCTGCCAGTGCTCTAAACCACTGAGAAATTTCACTAGCCCCTTATAATCATTCTTTAACCAAAACAGAAAAAAAACCCTAAAATTCTATATATTGATGAGATAGTATATAATGAGGGGCTGTATTTCTGATAGTTTTTTACCTACTGAGATAGTTTGTTAAATATTGATGAGTCTGACACCTTAAAATTATTTTAAACATGAGTGATTTAGTCTTTGCGTCTGTGCATTGTTCCTCCAGTTGACAATGTTCCTCAGTATGTCAAAGTCAATTTTTCCTGGTAGGATGAACCCTGATAAATATTCTATCAAGCTATGGCTGACTGGCTGTATACATAATCACGGAGAGTAAGGTGGCTTGTCAGCCATAGAGGACAATCAAAAACCTGACTCTGGTAAGGTTTTAGTTGGAATAAATAAGAGGGCAGTTAACGGACATGGAAACTGATCATTTGTGAGAGCTGGCGAACAAGAGGCTTTACTGAGGGAGTCAGACCATTCACCAGCACAGCTCTGAGAGTGGAAAGCTGGAAGAGAGCATGAGGTCTTGACTGTAATATGATTGGTCTCTAAGAACAAGCTTGTGGGTGGGCAGCTGGGCTTTATGAAAATGGATATAACAATGTACATGCCTATTTAAAAATTACATTTTTACCTAGGAAGTCCCATGAAGGTTAAATCCAGACCCAGTTATCCTCCCCATGACAGCCAAGTGAGCCATTGACTTAAACTGGTATTGCTTTTAAACCTGTTTTACTTCTTCTGAAAGCCTCCTTTGTCTTCTGATGGGGACAAATGTAGGAACAATAATGATTATTTTCATTCTGTTCTTTGATTTTTGAGCAGGATGCAAACCCTTAAAGAAAGTGGAGAGTAGAGACTATAGAGACAGAACTGAAGAAATCCAATGATTGTAAATGAGAAAAATCCCAGTACATACTATAAAGAATGGTACCAAAAATTAATTTAGATTCTAAAACCTGTATTCCCTGGAGACTTTTCTAAAACATCTCATTAGCCTGGATTACAATTTTGTAGTAGGTCTGGGATGAGGGATATATTGTTCTAAGGGAGGCTGCTAACTTCAGAATGCCTTACTTCTAAAATTCATGTTCTGGATGACACTTACTTTTATTGTCAATATGTGTATATTAAGCTGAACTAATAAACCACACATTATTTTGTAAACTAGAGTGTGAGTGGCAAAGTCAACCAATTTCTATCATCAAATTGTAGCACTATATGAGATCTGTAAGTACATCTTCCATAAAGAAAACATGAAATGTTACAAAGAAGATATGTTCTCTATTACAGGGTAACACAGCCTTGCTGTCAGTTTAGGAAGCACCCCTTATTGTCTTTTCAACAACCTGAGTTGTTTGGGGAATTCCTTGGGACTCCTTTGGCCAACTACTCAACTGGATATAATACAGCCTCAATATCAGAAACTTTATATGTGACAAGAGATGACCAGTTGTTATTCCATCTTCCTCATTTTGTAGACTTCATTAAGATTCCCTTCATATCTTTTAGGAAGTTTCCACTGCATTGCTTTCCATATTTTTTTCAGATTCCCCACAATTCTGGTTGTCTTTCCCTACATTCCCTTCCTTAACCCCATCTTACCTCCCCCCTCTCTGATATTTTTGTTCCCATCTTCCCTTATCCCAGTGTATCCATAAAATAGATTCTATTCTCCCCTTCCAGAGAGATTCATGTGTGTCCCTAGTCCCTTCCTCTATACTTAACTTTTATTGAGGTATCAGAGGGATGATAGGAGGTTCGTCCAGGTGGAATGGGAAAATGGAACAGAAAGCTAGGAAAGACAGTATGATCACTAGTGTTCAGAGGTCAGTTCTAAAAAAAGAGAATATTAGCAACATGTATATGAACTGGTCAAGTTCTTTCCATAATCAGAGAATGCCAAGGTGTCTTAAGACATACTACTTCCCAAGATATAAGATGAACTTTTCTTGCATCTTAGGCAAGAGTAACACATCTTCATTTTTAGGTAATGCTTGGGTATGATTACAGAGTAAACAAATAATTCAGTGAGCATATTAGCATTTAGAGGGCAGTGCTCTTGAGCTTCAAACCTTAGATAAGTAGTTGCTGATAGCTGGTGGTTTCTGGGAGAGGGAGAGTCGATTTTCCTTAAAGGATGGTCCCTGTAAGTGACCCAACTGAATACAGCACATATAGGAAAGAGTGGGCTATTAAAAAAGAAAAGGATTGACAGTGAAGAGGAGGTAAGTGATAAGTGATGGCTTTTGGTGGAGTTAAAGGAAGAATGGGGTGAATATGATTAAAATAAGTTCAATGTATAAAACTCTCATTTTAAATCATTAAGAACATTATAATAAAAATAAAATCTGCAAATAAATGATAAAGATAACAATGTTTATTGTCCTAAGTGCTTACACTAAAAAAATCAAAACAATCACAAATAGATGACCCAATGATGCAACTCGAAAATTGAAACCAAGAACAAATCATCAAACACAAACCTAGCAAGACTGTGGAGGCCCAAAAATGTGAGCCTATTTCTGCCTTGTCTGAAGGACAGAGTGTTTGAGGTTGCTTAAAATTGTTGACAACAACCAGGGCTCCAGATCCTGACCTAGAGTGTAGTTACATGGTTCTTTTGACATTAAGATAGCCTATACAGTTGGATCCACCTAAATCAACCAATGGTCAGGAGATTCAAGCATACTTCTGCTCCTTCTTTTAAAATAGGAGGTCTGACCTTGGAAGTTGCTGCCTTCAGTATACTTGGTTCACATGCTAATGACTTGATGTCTCAACGTACTGAAGCAAATAACTGTTCTAACTGTCCTTTGTATTATGTTAAAGGAGTCTTTTGTCTTCTTCCCCTTGTTGTATTGGGGTATAAAATTGCAGGGAAAATTAAAAGCAGGGGGAATTCAGAATTTGTTAGAACTCCCTCCCTGTATTAACCTGTGTTCTCTGTTTTATTATCTTTACTCACATCTTTGTCCTCTTTACTATTTTTTTGATCCCCATGCCCCTGCCCTGGTAAATAGTATTTTTGTTGAAGTTGGTTTCTTACACAAGATATAATAAAACTTGAAGCAGAAATTATTGAAATAGAAACAAAGAAAAGAATGCAAAGAATCAATGGATCTAAATGTTTGTTCTTTAAAAAGATAAGCAAGATTGAAAGACCCTTGGCTCACCTAACCAAAAGAAAGAGATGATCCAAATTAACAGAGTCAGAAATGAAGAGGGAAATGTTACAACAGACATCAAAGAAAGTCAGAAATTAATTTCTCTAGCCCCATATTGTTCCAGCTAGTGCTTCAATATTAAAAACAACTAGGGCTACTGAACTACTCTGTCTTGTTTCTGATTTTAATGAGATTTCTTCAGTCTCATTTTATTCTATGTTGTTTGTGGGTTTATCATATATAGCCTTTGTTACATTGTGGAAAGTTCCCTGAGGTACGATTCTACAATGAAAACTTCAATCTCCAAAGAAAGCTTTAAAAGCCTGTGCTCCACTAAATTGGAAAATCTAAAGGAAATGGATTCATTTTCCTACTCATCTAAACGACCAAAGTCAAACTAAGGAGAGACCAAAAGCCTAATGAGATCCTGTTTTTGTTTGAATGTAATTGACCACAATAAGCTCATAAGGAGTGGCACTATTAGGAGGTATGGCTTCATTGGAGTATGTATGGCCTTTTTGGAGGAAGTGTGTCACTGTGGAGGTGGTCTTTGAGGTTTCCTATGCTCAGCTTATTGTCCATTGTTTCAGTTGACATCCTGCTGCCTGCAAGATAAAGGACTCTCAGCTACGAATAGAGCATCACATCTCCCTGCATGAAATCATGTTCCTCACCATGCTGGTAATGGACTGACTCTCTGAATTGTAAGCAAACCACCCCAATTAAAGGTTTTACCTTATTAGGAGTTGCCGTGGTCTTTTCATGGCAATAGAAACCCTAACTAAGACAGATCTATAACAAAGGAGGTGATTGAAAGACTCATAAAAGCCTTCTGAGTAAGGAAAGTCTAAGCTCAGATGTATTGGTTCACAGCAGAATTCTATCAGACTTTCATTGAAGAACTATAAC
>NC_022009.1:92489757-92502690 GCF_000317375.1 Microtus ochrogaster | reverse complement strand
TACCCAGGAGGAGTAAATGATAGGAAATAATCAAATTGAGGGCTGAAATCAATAAAATAGAAACAAAGAGAATAATACAAAGAACCAATGAAACAAAAAGTTTGTTCTCTGAGAAAAATCAACAAGTTAGATAAACCGTTACCCAAGCCAACTAAAAGGCAGAGAGAAAACACTTTAAATATTTCAACAAAGTAGCATGGTACAAATCAACTTATGAAACTCCATAAATTTCCTATATATAAATAAAGAATAAACACACTAAGAAAGAGATTATAGACATATTCCCATTTATAATAGCACCAATAACAATAAAAAATAATAAACCTATCAAGGTTGTGAAAGACAACCATAATGATACAATTTAACTTCAGTCTCTGAAGAAAGATATTGAGGAAACTCAAAGACACCTGTGTTCCTGAATTAATAGAATTAATATTATTTAAAAATACCATGCTACCTAGCAGGAGGTGGTGGTACATAGCTAAGATCACTGCACTTGGGAGGCAGGCAGATTTATGAGTTTGAGGCCAGCATGGTCTACGGAATGATTTTCAAGACATCCAAGGCTCTACAGAGAAATCCTGTCTCAAAACAACCAAACAAAAACAAAAGCATACAAAAAACAAAAACACATAAAGAAAAAAAAAAAGATTATACTACCAAAAAATAATTCTCACATTTAATGGAATCCCAGTAAAAATGACTACAAATTTCTTCACAGAAATAGGAAAAAAAATCACTAAAATTTGCATGAAAGCAGAAAAGATGTCAGACAGCCAAAACAATTCCAAGTAAAAGGAATACTGAAAAGATTACTATGCCATAGTTCAAGGTATTTTATATATGTATAGTAATGAAAACAATATTGTACTGCCACAAATAGAGACGTGCAGAGCAACGAAATGAAACAGAAGATCCAAACATGAGTACTGATAACTACAACCATTCAGTACTTATCAAGAGGCAAAATAATATAGTCAAGGAAAGACAGTGTTCTCAATAAAAGTCCTGGGATACTGTATGACCACAGACAGAGAAATAAAATTAAGCCTGCATTATCTCCCTACTCAAAAATTAGATCCACATGGATCCAAAACCTCAATTTGAAACTCCAGACACTAAAACAGCTAAGAAAATGTGTGTGTATGTGTGTATGTATTTAGTGTGTGTATGTATGTGTGTATATGCACACACATTCATATGCATATATATATGTATATGTATATACATGTAAGCTACAAGATATAGGTTAAGGAAAAGAATTTGTGTATAGGACCCCATTTGCCCAGGAATTAAGGTTTAACAATTAACAAAATAAGGTCTCATAAAATCTAACAGCTTCTGTGCAGCTACAGAAATAATAAATCAAGTGGAGAAAAAAACCACAGAATAGGATAGAATCTGTGACCACTATATATTTGACACATGGTTAATACTTGGAACATACTAAGAACTAAAAAAAAAAAAGAAGAGTGAAGGAAAAAAATGGTCTAAAGTTGGTTTTTTTTTAAATTGAACTATACATTTTTCTCTACTCCCCTCCTTTCCTCTCCCCTCTGCTTTAATCCTCTCCCATGGTCCCCATGCTCCCAATTTACTCAGGAGATCTTGTCTTTTTCTACTTCCCTTGTAGATTAGATCCATGTATGTATCTTTTCTGGTCCTCATTGTTGTCTAGTTTCTCTGGGATTATCATTTGTGATAGACTGGTTTTCTTTGCTTTATATCTAAAAATCACTTTAGTGCATGTGATATTTGTCTTTCTGGGTCTGGGTTACCTCACTCAATATGATGTTTTCTAGATCCATCCATTTGCCTGCAAAATTCAAGATGTAATTTTTTAATGCTGTGTAGTAATCCATTGTGTAAGTGTACCATATTTTTCGTATCCATTCTTAGGTTGAGGGGCATTTAGGTTGTTTCCAGGTTCTGATTATGACAAACAATGCTGCTATGGACATAGCTGAGCACATGCCCTTGTGGCAGGATTGAGTATCCTTTGTGTATATACCCAAAAGTGGTATTGCTGAGTCTTGAGATAGGTTGTTTCCTAATTTTCTGAGAAATTGCCACACTGAAATCCAGAGGGGTTGGACAAGCTTGCATTCCCACCAGCAATGCAGAAGTGTTCCTTTTTCCCCACAACCTCTCCAGCGTAAGTTGTCATCAGTGTTTTTGATCTTGGCCATTCTTACAGGTGTAAGATGGAATCTCAGAGCTGATTTTATTTGCATTTCTCTGATAACTAAGGATGTTGAACATTTCCTTCAGTGTCTTTCAGCCATTTTAGATTCCTCCGTTGAGAGTTCTTTTTTAGGTCTGTACTTCAGTTTTTTTTTTATTGGATTATTTGTTCTTTTGATGACCAATTTCTTGAGTTCTTCATATATTTTGTAGATCAGACCTTTGTTTGATGTGGGGTTGTTGAAGTTCTTTTTCCATTCTGTAGGTTGCTGTTTTGTCTTGTTGACTGTGTCTTTTACTCTACAGAAGCTTTTCAGATTCAGGAAATTCCATTTATTAATTTTTTCTTTCAGTGTCTGTACTACTGGGATTATATTTAAGAAGTGGTCTCCTGTGCCAATGCGTTCACATGTACTTCCCACTGTTTCTTCTATGAGGTTCAATGTGGCTGGCTTTATGTTGAAGTTTTTTGATCCATTTGGACTTGAGTTTTGTGCATGATGATAGATATAGATCTATTTTTGTTCTTCTACATATCGATATTCAGTTATGTCAGCACCATTAGTTGATTATGCTTTTTCTTTTTCACTTTATATTTTCTGCTTCTTTGTCAAAAATCATATATTCATAGGCATGTGGATTGATATCCATGTCTTTGTTTTGGTTCCATTGGTCTTCCTGTCTGATTTTATGCCAGTACTAAGCTCTTTTCAGTACTATAGCTCTGAAGTACAGTTTGATGTCAGGGATTATGATACTTCCAGAAGTTCCTTTATTGTTTAGGATTATTTTGGCTACCCTGGGTTTTTTGCTTTTCTATATGAAGTTGAGTATTATTCTTTCGAAGCCTGTGAAGAATGTTGCTGGGATTTTGATGAGCATTGCATTGAATATGTGGATTGCTTTTGGTAAAATTGCTATTTTTACTATGTTAATTCTATCTACCCAAGAGCATGGGAGATCTTTCCACTTTCTAGTGTCTTCTTCAATTTCTTTCTTCAGAGATAAAAGTATGAAAGTTCTTTTCATACAGGTCTTCCATTTGTTTGGTTAGAGTTACTCTAATATATTTTATGCTATTTGTGGCTATTATGAAGGGCGATGTTCCTTTGATTTCTTTCTCAGCCCAGGGAACAAATGGCCTAAGTTTTAAAAGTAGGCTAGGGACCTAAACAGAGCATACTCAATAGAAGTGATACAATGGCTAATAAATATTTCAAATATTTAGCAGTTAGGGAAAGGAAAATGGGCAAAGGAAAATAGTTCTGACATTTTGTCTTTCTCAAGCCAGAATGGCAAAGATCAACAAAACAATTGAAAAAATACAATTCTGATTGAATTGTGGGGAAAGGCAATCCTCATTTAATTTGTTAGAATTATGAAATGGTGCAACCACTCCAGAAATTAGTATGAAGAATCCTTAAAAACTAAAAATAAATGTAACATATGGTCCAGCTATACCATTCCATGGCATATGCCCAAAGGACATGACATACTATCCACAGATACAGGCTCAGTTGTATTCATTGCTTCTATGTTCACAATAGTAGAAGACAGAAGCACAAAGATCTATAGGCCACTGATGACTGCTGAGAAAGGGGGCACTGGCTTTCTACCAGGAGTGAGCCTCATAGTTAGTTATCCAGTACAAAACAGGACAGTCCTGAAACCAAATACACACAAACAAGAAAAACCGACTCAGCAGGTTGTACTTATATATCTGTCCATATATATGTAACAAGAAATCAAAGAAAAAAAATCTATCAATTTGAGTGTGGGAGAGGTTGGAGAAAGGAAAAGGGAAGGAAGGAATGACATAACTATATTTTCATTAAAATGTATTTAAAATTAAAAGTAAAGAAATTGTCAAAAAACATAAGAAGAACTCTGGAAACATAAGCTATTATCTCAAACACCCATCAAGAAATACTTGTTTCAATTTGATTTCCAGTACTGTAGTGATCAGAAAATGAGCCAATGGCCACAAATGTGCCCCATGCAGGAGAAAGTGTTTTACAAACTTAAGATGTGGCTACATGGGTTTGCAGTGTCTACATGTATGCCAAAAGAAAGTGTTGTAATTTACTCAGGTTTGCATTAAGTGTGGGCATTCATGCAGTTATTAAACCAAGAAGGCTCAGTATTTTGTTGAAATAAAATATTTTCAGATTTTAAAGGCCGGCTGCCTTGATGTAAATCAAGTTGAGTAATGCAGAAAGTATTTTCTTTGTAAAATAAAATTTAAAATAAATTACCTTATTAAATTTTTTTCTGGACCAACCCCAGGAGACTCAAGATCATAAAATGTAGAGAAATCATATCTCACCTAATGCCTCCTTTTTCTCTTCTGAAAGTTGTTAGGGTTTTGTTTTTATTGCTTGTGCACATTTAAGGTTTTATTCATACATGAGTGTATTGTATATATACAAACCCCGTTACTCTCACATCATTTTAGCCTCCTAATGCATTGTGGGAATGAGCCACCTGGCACACAGTTGAAAATAATTTCCTTTAACGAGAACCATAGGGTATTTAACAACTCGCAGTGTGGGTATGGACTCCAGCTGACTTTGGTGCTTCACATTGACTGAGATGCAGGTAGATAAAATATGTTTAGATTTCCCCCAAAGCAAATTAGTTGATTTCATAGCCATCTGTCTGAAAGGTAAGAACACTTCCAACTCTATCTATCTATCTATCTATCTATCTATCTATCTATCTATCTATCTATCTATCTATCTATCTATTTCTATCTCTCTCTCACACACACACACACACTTAATCCATGTTTATTTTTGAATTTATGACTGAGTGGGTCTAGTCTAATCAACCAGAAACCTAAAATGCTGGATGTGGTTTCAGAAAAAAAAGAGCAGGGTGTGGGGGCGGGTGAGAACTAAACTAGAGACTGTATAATTCAGAGTTTCCCCTACCTGGATCCACAGTGTCTGTGGCCACCAACGGCGCTTCCCCTGTTGACTCCGTCTGGCTCAGACATGTCTGTTGTGCATTTGAGTGGACCTGCTAGTTCTGGTAAAGAGATTTATCTACTAAGCGACAAGGAGGTTGCCAGATTCAACAGACGTCGGTTTAACTACACAGCATCGCATGCTGCCAGTGGTAGGTTATTTGATTTCTTTTCCTTGTAGGCTTTTCTTTTGAGGCCCATCCAAGAATATTGATTTCTCTCATTGAAAATTTGCTCTCTCCACAGAGGATCTTACTGCTTCCCTTCTACCAATGATTATATATGTTTAATGGAGCTTTTTATACTGAAGGGGTGCCAGAGGGCTGCAGGTTTGAATAACATCAGTTTTCTCAATGAACCTATTGCCTTTTATTTTCAGTGAATTATTGGATGTTTGGCTTTGTAATAATAAACCTTACACCTCTTGCACAGAGGTAAGAGCAGAGTGGTAGAGTGCATTATACTATGCGCCTGCAATTTCATTTCTGACAGTCCATAATAGTTATTAAATTTATTTTCTTTATAGTATTATAACATAAGAAAATACCGAGGAATTGGTACTTTCAATGAAAGGCTTGTGCATGATTTTGTTTATATTTTGTAATTAATGTTTTGCCTTTCATTTATATAAACTTTGTGAAGCCAGTACAAATCATACTCCACACCCAGGTGTTGTGACATTTGAACAATGGACTTTGTTCAGTTCATGAATCATTACTGTTAATACTCTTTTGAATTAAATGCTAATGTTTTTATAGACTCTTTGGTATCTCCTTTTCTGATTTCAAGTTCTGATCAAGGCACTTCACTGCATGCTTCTTCATGACTGGTATACAGAGGTCCTCTAGGAACTTAATCTTAGGGTTGGTTTATAATTTTCAAATCTATTTATTAATTAATCAAATTAAGTTACCTCCATTACAATTTTCAGAAAATTGTTATAAGTGAAACAACCATGATTGGCCAACAGGTGTCTCAGTTGTGGCAGTAAGGCAGGTCCTAGATCAGTACCTGAATTGAGACTTAATTACTAACAAATTTAGTTAATTATTTAAGAGTAGCATATCTGTATATGTAGAGGTTTGAGTTGGATAAAATATCAAAGAACCCAGAGCTTGCAAGCAGTCACAAGCCGCGAGGTTACTGGTTAGAGTTCAGGTCAGCCAGTCATTTGTAGATCCAAACTGGGAATGCAAGCCAGCGGAGCCTCTGCTCCCAAGCAGGCCTGGAAGAAGACAGAGAAACCACAGAGGAGTTTCAGCAAAAAGTGACAGGCGTCAGTAAGTTAGTCCCTTAGTAGCGATGACCAAGCTTCATGGGGCATGTGGGTGGCAGGAAATTGCCAAGTTGCTATATGGCAAGGCAATCAAATCGTGCACAACTCCAACTCAGACAGGTAGTTCAACTGCAGAGAAGTAGTTCAGCTGTGTGGGGTTGGAGAGGGCTGCAGATGGGGGTCTTGGCAGGGCCTGGTAATGGTGTGGATTCTGGCCACATGGGCAACAATTAGTTGGCATACAAGGGAGTTCCACAATAGCCTAAAAATAGAGTATAACAAAGGTTTATTTATCTGGGAATAAAGTCATACAAAGAGTAGCAAGCTGCAGTCTTCTGCATGAGCTGAGAACTGGTACAGAATCTAGCAGCCAAGAGGGCCACACACTTTTTGTCTGCATTTATAGTACGTGAGACCACTCCCAAGGTGGGCTAGTAAAAGCTGAAGAAGTTCTCACAGTGGGTGGGGAAGTTCGGAAGAAAGGAAAATGAAGAATGCAAACAAATTTGTGTCATTTAAAAAGAAATGTCATATTGATGCTAAGATAAAAAAGAAACAACACAGCAGAGTGAGACAATTGCTAGCCAAGGGAGATGAAAGTGTGTGTTCATAGAGTTCACTGAGTTACAAGGATGATAAACTTCTTAACATCTCCTTATCTACCTCCAAGTGTTAGGATATAGGCACTCATTGTGAAGCCAGTCTATACAGCACTGAGAATGGAATCCAAGATACCATGCATGCTGGGCAACTTAACTATACCCCAGCCATTTGAGTGTAATTTGTATGCGAGTAGAATGTTGCTGAGGATCTATGGACATAGTGTAGCTATGATACTGAAGGACCCTTCTTGAAGGAGCCATTCCACCAGAACACCACCTGAAGGACTAAAGAAGAAGGGCATAGATGCGCTCAATGGTACACAATTGTTGGGGTGAATGAAATGGGAAGTCCCCAGATCCTTTCCCTTCGGTCTCAAATCTTTGGATTCCTCTTTATATGACACCTTAAAAATCACTTGTTTGAATTTGAGCCTTCTACTACTTTCACATTATTACTGGAGTGATACCAGGTGCCTTTCCTATAAAACCAAAAGTAAATGGGTTTTGAAATATTACATCATAAAAATCAGCCGGTGATATGGACCTCAATAGGTCATTCTAAAATGCACACTAATATCAGAGTGCTTTATTTTCAATAAGAACTCAATATAAAGAAATATTTAATAGAAGTAAATTACTAAAAATCATGCACTATTATTTTTGCTAAAGACACAGGAAAGACTGTATAAGTGCTATTTTCAAAAGTACTGTGTTTGTCTTCTTTGCTTTAACCAGCAGCCTGGAGGCTGATCTAGAATTGCCTTTAAGACTGTGTACATGCAGTTCAACAAGAAGCTGCAGGGAAGGTAACACCTGGACATAAGTTGAAGATAAATTAATGTCTTATAGGTAACAAAGACAGAATTAAAGCTCCAAAAGAGCTTACTAAGCATTCTCTACCTAATTGTTATTGACTAAAATAAAGCAAAGTATGTGCAATTAAAAGGAGATAAAATTACCTTTTCCACTTGGTAGACAATTTTTCCCAGACCTAGGAAAAGATCACCATTCTCTGCAGAATGATGCTAGGCTTTCCAACATTTGGGACTGCATGCTCCAAAACCATCAGAGTCCCTTGGAGTGGAAGACAGGCTCCCCTTTTTTCTGGAACTCTTTCTTAATGATGTATGTTTTGCAGATACCCAGGAGATGCTTTGGGAAGGAGGTCCTGGGGTAAGAGATGTAGAGATTTTTGCAATCTCTCTAAGCTGGTGGCTTTGCACAGAGTCCCCACATGTCCCATGTAGGATGTGTGTCTCTGTAGTAGCCTGTGCAGAACAATTCCAAAGAATTTTATGTGTTCTACTTTAGTGGTGTATAATTTGTTGTTCTCTCTCTCTCTCTCTCTCTCTTTCTCTCTCTCTTTTTCTCTCTCTCATCTCCCTCTTTCTCTGTCTGTCTTTCTTTCTTGCTCCCTTACTTCTTCCTTCTCAACTTATTCTTATAACAAGATAGATAAAAACTTGTGAAGAAGCAGATGCTGGGAGAGAAGAATGCTTCAGTGTGGTAAGATATTGCCATCCTAGATTTTCTCACCACTGGTGCTGGAAGCTCCTAATGATTGGCACCAGTCTCACAATTGCTTCCTTGGAATATTAGTGTGATTGCAAAATGAAATAAATTAGTAAATTGGGGAAGAGAAGTGGGATTCCTTCTTAAGGACCATACTTTGCAAGGCAGACTGATACTCTGTAGTTTAATAAAATAGCCTTAATTGTGAAGATGGAATTTGTTTTCACAGCTGGCAATAATACAGCAATAATCGATTGAGATTCAGTTTGTAGCATGGATATTACATTTATTTTTATATACTCACAATTTAAGGTTATCAGGGACTCCCTGAATAAATCACACATATCTGTGTTGGGTAATAAGAAAAAGACACTGTGAACACCCTGAGAGGCATGTTGCTGAGAGGGGGAACATAGACCCAGTCATTCTTCTGGCTAAACAACACAACAGGGACTTTAATTTTTTCAATGCAATAAGGAAACTAATCATCAAATCTTGGCTGTGCTGCCACCCATCCCTTCTTGCTTCCCCTGGCTACTGTGATATCTGTCTTCTAATTGAGTGGACCAGAAAGGTGGTGATACCGTATGTTCAGCAAACTGCTTATGCTGGAGCCACCAGGAAGGGAAGGTTCTATAGATGCTCATATGCCCTAAAAATGCTGCAGCATTTCTACCTGAGCTCTGAAAATTACTGCTGAATCAGGAAGCAATGGATCACATCAACACTTGGAATACTGAAAAGATCAATCTTTTTTCTGTCTGGTCCATGAGCAGCTTCCGTCCAACACATGCAAGTACTGTATAGAACTAGTTCTCTTGCCTATTTTCTTAGACAAATATCAACTATAAGAGAGAAAAGTGAACATCTTGATCTTGTTTTAGAATAAGGTGATGCGCAGATCAAAGAGAACACAAGTCATTTTAAAAAAAAAAATCTACAATATTTATTTTGGCTTTTATGCAAATTCAAAACCTATTTATCTTTAAAAATGAAGGAGAAATTAAAGTTTGGTTATCAAATATAATAGCAATGTTAGAAGACTATTCAGTAAACATCTGGCCTAAACTCATGGAAAAAGCATATGTCTTAAATTTCAGGATATTTCATACATTTAAGCAAAGTTTATAGGACCAGATAAGGCTCAAAAGGTAAGAGCTTGATGTCATCTGGTCACCTGAGGTTAATCCTTAGAACCCACATAATGGAGGGAGGGAGGGGATTCCTGTAAGTTATTCTCTAACTTCCATTGGTATGCCTACACACACACACACACATGGACACACACACACACACTCATGGAAATATGCACACAGAGGCATAAACATACATAGGCGCACAGAGACTCGTGCACACATATGGGCACACGCATGCTTGCACCCACATGGACACAGAAACACACATAGGCACAAACACATGTACATGGAGAAATAATTAGATAAATTTTAAACAAGGCTAAAAATCAAGAGTTTTTTTCTGTAATCGCATTGCTTCCCTAACTTTCAAAGTAGGGAGATGGAGATGAATCGAGTGTACTCAGACCTCCTGTGTCTCTTCTCTCAGTGGGTTCCGGAATGTGAAAAACAAGAAAGATTGCAATGATAATGCACAAAAAGACTAGAATTTCAACACATATGCATGCCTGTGCATGCACACGCGCGCGCACACACACACACACACACACACACACACACACACACACACACACACAGCACATTAGTCATCACAGACAAAATCAAATTTTCTTCTCCAGTTTGCCTGCCTAACCTGACTGAATTTCCTTACAAAATAATACGCTTCATATGAAGTCAAGCGTGGCTTCTGACTGTGAAGGACTCAAATAATCGCAATGAAATATTCCACCTGCATTAGCCTTCCCACTTCATGGACACAGTTTCATTTCCCTGAGGCAAGACTGACGGGACATTCTCATGTTTTTCTGTCAACACGTTTTTATTAACGATATGGTACAGGACTAAAATATTATCTCTTACATTATGGAAGATTAGTTCTCAGGATCATTGTTCCCTCAGGTTCTCATTTATTAAACTCATGTGGGAAAATCCATCTTGTAATGTTCACATTGGTCAAGAACAAAGTTTTCATGCCATCATCTCCTTTATCCTATGCAGCTTCCTCTCCTCTGTCTGGTACAGTGTCCACTCAGGTATCATATGCACTATCATCTTGTCTATCCTACACAGTTTCCACTTATCCAGATACAACCTGTATTCTCACTCTGTGATAAGAGTGATCACCCTTTGTGAAAGTTCTAGAACCCACATAAAGATTTTGTATGACAGACAGTGCCCTCAGTCATTATCAGAGTGAGTTATGACTCTACCTTCCCAGTAGAGTGCCAATTCACCTCATCTTTCACTTTAACCTCTGTATACATGATGTTTCCACTCTGTGTGTTATTACAAGCAGCTAATTTACTACAAATTTTATTATAAGAAATTAGAATTATAGTGAGTGAAGAAACTATGAGTTTTAAGGGTAGAGGTGGGGAACTCCACAGTAAATTGGAACAAGGTTTAGGATGTGAAGGCAATGCTCTTTCTCTTAAGTCATCCAGTCTTGGCCAAGTCACATTCTGCTTGCCAAATAAAAGGGTGTGAAAATGAATTAAACAAACAATAGGAGCGTGGGTAGCACACACATAACTATACACATCTGTTTAATTGTTCCAGATGTCCCTATGACGAACATTACAAAATAGGTCACATCTTCATCTCAGAAGGAAGGTCCCCACTGACATCTGATATTCCATCATTGTCCTTTCCCCTAAAAGCAGAGATTCTCACTAGTTCATTCAGCATAGGGGTGTGGTTCCTACATAGGAAATTTTTAGCATAGGCTATGAGTGCCTTCGATGGCAGGTAGAGCCAGACATCTGGTCCAGCTTGTACCTCTACTTACATTCCAATTTTGGCCTTCTGGCTTCTGCATCCATGGGTGTCCAGTGATAAGATTTTAATAATGCTTATAATAAAGGGAAAGTCACACTAAGGCAATCAGAACAGGCCACACCTTGTGAGTTTCTTAAAAATCTCTCTCTCTCTCTCTCTCTCTCTCTCTCTCTCTCTCTCTCTCTCTCTCACACACACACACACACACACACACACAGATGGAGGCACATTCCTGTACTTTTTAGACACGTGTTGTTAGACAAAGCTGGGATACCCGTTATCTGTAGCACATTTACATTCTTCTCTATGAAGCCATAAGTAGAACAATTCTTCCATTCTGAAAACGTAATCCCATTATTCACATTCCTTCAATCTCTACTTTTTTTTGCATGCTCCAGATTGCCACGAACACTGACAACTAATTCATTAATATAATGAACACTAATTTTAAAAAAGAAAAAGATGAGTTTTCTCAGTCTCAACCTCTTTTCCACGGGGGTTTTGAAATAAATGAATAAACGGATAAACCTAGATGGGAAAGATCAGCCCATGGTAGGAGGTAGGCAGAGCCAGGACAGATGATGGAAGAGGGGATGGGATAGGAAGGAAGGAGGGTAGCACAGAAACAGGAAAAAGTGGGAGTAGGAGAAGGGAGGAAGAGATGGAGAGAAAGGGAAGAAAAGAGAACACAAAGGAAATGTAGGTAGAAGAGGGAAAGGGGACGAGAGCAAGAGAAATGGAGAAGAACAAATGGAAAGAACATTATGGAAAGTAGCTAGGAAAGGAAAAAATAAAAGAAGCTGTGTATGATTGGTCACATCTGGGCATGGCTGGTCACAACTAGGGATCATAGATCATGCCTGGCATATTGGTTCACATCTGTGCACAGGAGCTCACATCTAGGCATGAGAGGCTACACCTGTGCACTCAAACCTGAGTTTGGTATACTGTGATGTAACATTGCTACAAGCTTCAGTGATTTAAAATGCCTTCTGTTTTGCATGTTTTCCACAGTGTGGCTTTCTTGCCTGGACTTGTACTACAACGTGAGGGTCATCATCCTCTCCAACAAAATGAAGAACCTGAGCTTATTACCACATGCCTAATAATCCAGGCTTATTCCCATTAGTCATTAAAAACCACATGTCATGGGTTCCAGTGAATTTCTTCACGCATACAGAAAACTATGAGGCTCATTGTTCAAGCACTGTAAGTGGTAAAGTATAATGTCTGAGTATGGAAAAAATGTAGCATCAGCTACAGGTCCCAGAGCCCATTCAATGGCTTCACTCACAAAAGACAATGTAGAGTACTTGATACTTAAACTATTTCTCATGAGTGTGAAGTTTCCTAGTTACATCCACATGATATTATTTCATATAATTTGATAGCTGTTCAAACTTGCCTTCAGGGCATTTTGGATTAACATGTGTACGAGTGTGTGTGTGTGTGTGTGTGTGTGTGTGTGTGTGTGTGTGT
>NC_022009.1:92484553-92489657 GCF_000317375.1 Microtus ochrogaster | reverse complement strand
TGTGTAAATAAACAAATAAGGGAGAAAAGAATAAATGTTGATGTGGTTTATTCCAATAAGCCAGAAGCATATCAGTCCCACTTTTAATGATTTCTATCAGTAAATAAGGACCATGTACTTCCTCTTAAATTCCCTTATCTTATATTATCTATGGCATGAAAATGAATACCAAAATTTCAACTAATTTCAAATTGGAATTAACAGACTCTTGACAGTATGCCTTAGATTTTAGAGTCTCTAGGTATTATTTGATTTCTAGAGGTGATAGTAGTGATGATGATAATGGTAATGTTGGTGATGGGAATCGTGGTGGTGGTGGTGGTGATGACAATGATTATGCTGCTGATGGGGATTGTGATAATGATTATGATGGTGGTGGTGATTATGATGATGGTGAAAGTGATGATGTTGGTGATGGTTATGATGATGATGATAATTATGATGATTGTGAAGAGGTTGGTGATGGTAAAAATAACGATGGTAATGATAAGATATGAAGAAGAGAATGACTTTCCTCTTGGCATTAGGAAACTACCCTAACTTGACTTTTCATTTGGTAGCCTAATAAAATACTTTAAATTGTGAAATCTCCAATCAGGCTTAAATTAGTAATTGAAGCTCATACTTCAGGTCATGGTAAAATAGAGGGGAGGTAAAGACAGGCAGTGAGGAAGTTTCCCTGGTCTTTGGAAATGGACACCAGCTTTGAGTCACTCCTATTGTCCGCTTTCAGCAGGAGAAGGTTGCCTTTGTAATCTTTCCTCCAATCTGTCCAGATGTGTGTCATTTCCCATGGTAACTTTTCTGTCACATTCCGCACTTTTCTTCCCAGGATGAGAAACAACGGGATCCCTGGCTGATGGAATCCAATAACTACTTTCCCAAACTGACTGGAAGCAGATCTAGAGGTCGTTAGTTGGCTCATTGAGATATAAAAAGCTTTGGGACTTTGGGCTATAGATCATCATTTTTTTAAAAAAAATTATAAATTGTTATAATCCTGTTTCAATGGCTTTTTCTTAAACTTACTTATCTGCTTATATGGGAAATTGCTAGAAAAGAAGTTTGAGATTTTCCCAAAACTTTTCCAAAACCCATTTATCCCCCTGTGACACAAATCAGCATTCTCATGATCATTCAAACAGTCCAAACTGTATGATTATTTTCATAATCCCTCAATTGTTATTTCTTTCCATTCTTCTACTCTCAACAGCACTTGATTGAGGAAAAATGGAGTGAAACAATCAAGCAGCACAACTTCTCTGCTATTGGCTAAAGATAAATAGAAAAGGTAACAGATTACATGTAATTCATCCTTGCTACTTAAGATGCATTGTTTTCCAAGTGTATTAGCTCACCCCTTCATTCTCTCACTCAGATATTTGGAGAGTATCTGCAGTGAACCAGGAATATCACAGCCTCTAGGGATATTACATCAACAGCAAAACTCGTTTGTTTCTTTGTGAAATTAACCTAAGAGCAGGCAGATATGGGAAAATAATCCCTAATCAAAAATATTTCAGGTAAGGATTATTATCACAGAGCAAGTAAGCCATCACAATGAAGGAACATGTGTGTTTATGTGGGAAGGATAGAAAAGGCATCGGAACCTTCCCAAGAGGAAACTCACCGCAGGTGCCAAGCAAAGAAATCATCTCAACTAATTAACATCCAAATTCAAAGTCAATAATGGAATAGGATATTGCGGTTCATTTTTGCTTGTTTAAAATTAAATATTTCGGTAAAGTGTTTTATTAAATGTGTTAAAGAGCAAGTATTTTATTTTAATTTACTTTTAAAATTTAATTTTACATTCCCTCTACAGTTCTCCCCTTGTCCCTCCTCCCACCACCTTCTCCTCAGCTTACCCTCCCCACCATCCACTCCTCCAAATGGGTAAGGGCACCCAAGGGGGTCAACAAAGTCTGGCACATTAATTTGGGGCAGGACTAAGCCCTTCCCCCTGCATTAAGGCTGAGCATGGTATCCCACCATAGAGAATGGGCTACAGTAAGCTAGCTCATGCAACAGGGATATATTCTTTCTTACTCTCAGGTCTTACTCAGAGATAGCCCAAGCTTCAGTACTTTCTCCCACACATGGAAGGCCTAGTTTGGACCCATGGAGGCTCCACAGCTGTCAGTCTAGAGTTCCTGAGTTTCCACGAAGTTGGTTCAACTCTCTCTGTAGATTTCTTCCTCATGATCTTGACCCCCTTTGCTCATATATTCCCTCCACCCTCTCTTTGATTGGATTTCTGTAGCTCATCCTAGTGATTCATTGTGGATCTCCACATCTGGATCCTTCAGTTGCTGGATGAAGGCTTTGTGATGATAGCTGGGATATTCACCCATCTGATTACAGAGGGAGGCCAGTTTGAGCTCCGAATATGCTATTGCTAGGAAGCTTAGCTGGAGTCATTGTTGTGGATTGCTGAGAATTACCCTAGTACCAGATTTCTCCCAAACCCCATCGTCGCTCTTTCTAGGAAGATCTCTCTTTCACTGCTTTCCCACTCCATCCCTCTCCCCACTTGACCATCCCATTCCCTCACATTCTCATCTCCCATCCATTCCCCTTTACCACCCTCTTCATCCCCATTTAACCCAGGAGATCTCATCTAATTTCCTTTTCCTGGGCAATCCATGTGTCTCTCTTAGGGTCCTCCTTGTTACCTAGTTTCTCTGGAGCTGTAGATTGTAGGCTGGTTGTCCTTTGCTTTACATCTAATATCCACTTATGAGTGAGTGCATACTGCGTTTGTCTTTTTGAGTCTGGGTTACCTCATTCAGGATGTTTTGTTTTGTTTTTTCCTAGTTCCATCCATTTGCCCACAAATTTTGTGATGTCATTTTTTTTTCAGCTAAAACTCCATTGTATAAATGTACATTTTCTTTCCTTCCTTTCTTTCTTCCTTCCTTCCTTTCTTTTTTTTGTTTTGTTGTATTGGTTTTTAGTTTTTCGAAATAAAGTTGTTTCTCTATAGCTTTGGATCCTGTCCTGATACTGGTTCTTGTGGACTAGGCTGGCCTCAAACTCACAGAGATCCACCTACCTCTGCCTCCCTAGTGTTGGGATTAAGGATGTGCACTGCCACCACCTGGCTAAATGTACATTTTCTTTATCCATTCTTCAGTTGAGGGGCATCTAGTTGTTTCCAGTTTCTAGGTATTATGAATAATGTTGCTATGAACATTGTTGAGCAAGTGCCCTGGTGATATGATTGAGATCCTTTGGCTATATGCCCAGGAGGGGTATTGCTGGGTCTTGAGGTAGATTGATTTCCATTTCTCTGAGAATTCGCCATACTAATTTCCAAAGTGGCTGTACAAGTTTGCATTTCCACCAGTGATGGAGGAGTAATCCCCTGACTCTACATCCTCTCCAACATAAACTGCGCCAAGTACTTTTGATCTAGTCATTCTGAAAGGTGTAAGATGGCATCTCAGAGTCCTTTTGATTTGCATGCCCCTGATTATTAAGTATGTTGAACAATTCCTTAAATGTCTTTCAGCCATTTGAGTTTCTTCTGCTGGGAATTCTCTGTTTAGATCTGTACCCCATTTTTAATTGGATTATTTTATATTTTGATGTCCAGTTTCTTGAGTTCTTTATATATTTTGAAGATCAACCCTCTGTCAGATGCAGGGATGGTAAAGATCTTTCCCCAATCTGTAGGCTTTCATTTTGTCATATTTACCATGCCCTTTGCCTTACAGAAGCTTTTCAATTTCAGGAGGTCCTATTTATTGGTCATTACTCTCAGTGTCTGTGCTACTGGAGTAAAGGGATTCCACTAACATCAGGAGCGAGACAAGGCTGTCCACTCACTTCATATCTATTCAATATAGTTCTTGAAGTTCTAGCTAGAGCAATAAGAAAGCAAAATGAGATCAAGTGCATCCAAATTGGAAGAGAAGTAGTCAATCTTTGACTATTCACAGGTGATAGGATAGTATGTATAAGTGACCCCAAAAACTCTTCCTGGGGACTTCTATGACTGATAAACACCTTCAGTTGTGTGGAGGGATGCAAGATTAACTCAAAAAATCAGTAGCCCTCCTATATACAAATGATAAATGGACTGATAAAGAAATCAGAGAAACATCACCATTTACAATAGCCACAGATAATATAAAATATCTTGTGGTGACTATAACAAACAAGTGAAAGATCTGTATGACAAGAACTTTAATCCTCTAAAGAAAGAAATTGAAGAAGGTATCAGAAAATGAAAAGATCTCCCGTGTTCTTGGATAGGCAGGGGCAATATAACAAAATTGGCAATCTTACCAAAAGCAATCTACAGATTCAGTGTAATCGCCATCAAAATCCCAACACCATTCTTCACAGATCTTGAAAGAACAATACTCAACTTCATATGGAAAAACAAAAAGTCCAGGATAGCTAAAACAATCCTGTACAATAAAAGAACTTCAGGAGACATCACCATTCCTGACTTCAAACTCTACTACAGTGCTATAGAAATAAAAAGAGCTTGGTATTGACATAGAAACAGACACATGGACCAAGTAAATTGAATTGAAGACCCTGACATTAATCCACACATTTACAAACACCTGATCTTTGACAAAGAAGCCAAACTGGTACAACAGAAAAAAGAAAGCATCTTTAACAAATGGTGCCAGCATCAGTGGTTGTTGTCACGTAGAAGATTCATATCTATCACCATGCACAAAACTCACATCCAAATGGATCAAAGATCTCAACATAAATTCAGTTGCATTGAACCTTAAAGAAGAGAAAGTGGGAAGTAACCTAGAACACATTGATATAGGAGATCACTTCCTAAATGTAACACCAGTAGCAGGTATTATTTATAATATAAGAAAAAAAATTTATTTATTCTGTATGTTTAGATAGTGGTATCAATACTGCTAAACATATTAAGTTGACACTACTACATGGTACAACACAATAAAAATATTTAGTATTTTTCTTATTTTCTTCGAACATTTTCTTTTCTTTAAACTCAACTAGTATATCTAAAAACTTGTAAATTACACTACTAGCAAGAAATCGAAACCATGGGATGTCTGGACCTCTTAGCAAGAAGGAAAAGCTAAACATTCATATATATATG
>NC_022009.1:92462523-92483727 GCF_000317375.1 Microtus ochrogaster | reverse complement strand
GAAAGAAAAATGAGTAAATAGATATTACCAGTCACAATGCCACATGCCTAGAATTCCAGCCCAAGAGTCTGGCAGGGGATTATCCCAATGTCTAGGCTAATATAGATAACAGAGATATTCTGTCTCAAAATCAATCAACAAAAGTTTCCTCTTACGTCATTAATGTGTTGTGATCTTTGAAGACATGCCAAGGGCTATGCTCTACTCTGTTCCATTCACCCGTTTGTCTATTTGATGCCACTTTGCTAACTACACTTACAAAATTTAAACTAAAGAACCTCTAACTCCAGCAATATTACTTTTTCATTTATGCGAATGAGATCACCCCAAGAAATTTTAATAATTATCCAAAAGTAATGTCCTAAGAACATCAATTCTGTGGCATCTTGTTTAAAAAGTACATTGATTATTTTGATTAAAATCAAAAATAATCATGAAATATAATGTTGCTTCCCAAATGTCCTTTACAAAATAGAAAGTCAATAAAGTGTAGTTAACTAGTTTTTTTGTTTAAGTACTGAAACTTTGTTTCACATCATGGACACATTCACACAGTGCCAAAGCTGAATATCAAAAGCTAAGCATCATTGAACCAGACATCAGGCAATTAGGCACAGGCCAATCACACTTCCTTTTTATTTGTCATGGTTCTTTTGTTACTGTCAAGGTCAGTGGAATCTGTGGGAAGTTTATTACTTATCATTTTGTAAGCTGTACAATGAAAAATAATTTTTCATTGAGTAGGTTTTCCTCATAAGGTTGTAGGAGGGATGATGAATCTTACCTAAATTATTATTATATAAAACCAAGAAGCAATAGAAAAAACTGCTTGGAGGATTTTCAGTCTGCATTAAATTGATTATTTATGGTAGCTAAATTTGAGGCATATTTCTTGTCTTACTTAATATAGTAGAAATATTAGTTATAGAGATAAAAATTAATTAAAGGTTCTTTTTGATTTACAAAATGCTCTGAGAAATCACAGTGGGTTTTGTTCAAAATAAAGAAAAAAATACAAACAAAACAAAATGAACGAAAACAAAATCCCATCTAAGCTTGAGAAAAATGTCTGCGGGCTTGATTCTGCACCATCAATGTGAGGTTGAAATCCCAACGGTAGCAGGGAGCCCTGTGGAGAAGCCTTTCAAACATTACTCAGAATTTTACATGGCTTCAGTTTAGTCTAGGGGATTATGTCTAGGCTAGGGGTGGCTAGCCATTCCCAAGCTTCCTTAATTACAGTCTTCCAGGACTGTGCCTCTGGCAAAATTCCATCAGCCTCTGTGGTCTCTAAAAGCAGCCTCCCTAAAAGGCATATGCAATAAAATCTGTCAGGGGCCCTAAATATGTCTCCTTTCTAAGGAACCAGTGATTGGTGTATTAATCAAAGTATAGCAGTCAACTTAATGATCCGGTAATTAAAGTTTATATAGTGCAAGGGTAAGGATTAAGGGAATCCAGCCCAATTCCCCATGGATATTTTTCTTGGAGTAACTTCATAGGTGGAGGAGACACTAGCCGAGAGCGTGATGGGACCACCAGCTCTGACATGTACAACCGGAGTTACTTTTGTGGAAAAGAAGTGGCCGTACCCATGTCTGGGGCTATGGTTAGAATTTCTGCTGTTGCTGGTAACTCAGTTTATTTTTACAGAAGACTGGTGTTTGAAGATTGGGGAAAACGTCATCAGAAGATTTACGAACTAATGATGATCAACATGGCCAACAAGTCACATTGCTTTTGGCCAAACAGGATAAGAACTTGCTTTATGTGGTAGGCATTCTGCATGTTATTAATTTGGTTAGAGGCAGGCATTTAATTTTGTTAAATGCTCCAATAATTGTGGCTGGATTTCGGGCAAGCTGCTATGGTGGACCTGAGAAGAAATGCTGTCTGCTCCACCATTGGACCTCCTGGTGCCTGTCTTCTCCCTTGACTTGTGGTCATTTCCCTGTCTTCAAAACACAACACACAGCCTCAGTTTCCACCATCAGGCCGTCTTGTCCCTTGGTTTTGTCTTCTGCATTCCTCTTCTCGGAGACCCCTGCGATTACAGTGGGCTCTGCCTTATGACTGAGATAGTCTCATCTCAAAACCCTTATTTCATATCTGCAATGCCACTGACGCCCACAGCCTCTGGGAATGAAAAAGTGAAGATTCACTCATGTGTTAAAAGTGTCACATTCTATACATTTAATACCTTACTCTCCAGTTTGTAATTATGAACGTAAGAGGTATTGAATGTAAAGTATAAATTATTGTTTAACCTATCCTGTTAGTGGTAATATACGTGTTGTGTCCTTCAATAACAAATGTGCCTAATGAAACAACCCAATATGGTAAACACAGAAAGGACTGACCATCTAAGAACCGTTCTTCATACGAATCAGTCCTCTAAGAGGATATTAGAATTTTTAAATATCATGTAAATCGGGGAGGGAAATGGGAGGCTGGGAGGAGGTGGAATATAAGAATATATTTAATTTAAAAAAATAAATATAAATAAAAAATATGTAAATCTATTAGGACTACAAAAGAAGCTACTGGTAATAAAGAATGCTTTTCATGACTACAAAGGCAAAATATGTCAATGTAATTATGAACATTAAAAAGCTCCAACCCAGAGGAAAAAGTGAGGAAGAAATGACTTCTTCATGAGATTATTATGATATCATTTCATTTAATGTACTAATGTGCTTCCAATATCAACTGGTGTGAAGTTAATCTCCATCAATGTTTTCGTCAACTGTAGAAATAGGTTGTTAAGAAGAATCATCTACACATGAGCCATTCTTTTTTCCTCAGTATCTTTTCTTCTAGCAGATAAAGAAAGCAAAACTTCCGAGTTGTTTTGCTGGTATTTTTCATGTCATGAGTCCCGTTGACTTGCTAAGAACAATTTGTATACTTTGTGCCATTTTTATCTTGACTTTCAGAACATTAATCTTCTCAGGATTTTAGAAGTTCATGATTGACATCTTGAACATGAGCCTGTTCACTCTGTTTTCATGAACGTTCCACAGTTCATATCTTGAACTCTCTGCAGCATTTGATCAATATCTCACAGTAGCACTAGATCAAATGTCTTCAAAATAATGGTGACTTTTACATTTCCTTTTTGCTTCCTGATAATGCAAGGCTAGTCTTTGTAATGAACAGGTAACTGACCAACAGAGCACTTTAACACACTCATGGACCCAGTCTTTCTGGAAGGTACCGTGACTGCCCCATCGTCCCTGGTAACTGTAACTTTCTCATGATTCAGACTCTCTACTACCATGATATGAATACCAACCAGACAAGAATAGCAAATGACAAACATCTTCATTCCATAGAAAAGAATCGCTTTCACTGTACTCTAGATGGATTACTAAGGAGCACGTGGTTGAAGAGATAAAGGTCTCAGCAAGTGGAAATAGATGTCGGAATAAATCACCCTTAAGTAAAGCAAAAATTCGTGAAGAATTTGAAAGGACTGCTGCCATACTGGCTAGGATTAAAAAAAAAAAAAGAGTGACTGGAGAGCAGTTGGTTTCAGACTCCAAGAAAAATAAGCCAGCCTGAAAATAAAGAATGTCTATCATTAAAGTGGAAAAAAATGAAGAAATAAAAAATACTAGTGAGATTAAGACAAGATGGGAAAATAGCTTAACTAATTAAGCTCTCCGTGGTTACAGCAGGTCTTGGGGAGATCTCAGGCTATGATTTGGAGAAGTTATTGTACAGACCATAGGCGATGTTGGCTTTGGAAAGCGTATTTTAAAATATAAGACACTACTGGTTTAGGTAATGAGTTTCTACAGAATAACATCTAATTTGTAACTCTGACATGGGTGCAACTGTATTGACATGGGAAGTTGAGTGGTTTAGGCTTCTGTAGGGAGCTACACTACATGGCCTCTTAGGGTAAGGATATCTAAATCTATGCTGATTTACTTAGCACATGTATAACTTTGTTGTAATGTGATCTTTTTTTTTTTAGCTGTGTGACTAAGTAATAAATCATTGAACATATGTTCTCTGATTGATCGATTCTTACAGTGAAATGGGTCATTTGCTCCTTATTAAAAATCTCTCATGGTAATTTTTGTTTGCTTTAAATTGGAGATAATACTTTAGTGTACCTCTGGGTTTGGTGTGGTATTTTTGCATGTAGACACACTGTGTCAGTACTGACACAGGATACTGAAGACATCCATCATCTCGCACACTTGTCAGACTTGTGATGAGAGCACACTTGTCAGACTTGTGATGAGAGCATCTAGAATCATCTCTCGGTGCTGTTCACATGACACAGTTGGTGAGGTTGTGAACAGATCACATTTCTCTAGTTTACTGCTGTCCTAATAGCCAGCATCATTTAAACGAAGAGTTTGGAAAGAGGCCTGGGAATGGCCTGTGTTCTCCATCTCTCTTGCATTTTAAGCAAAAATGACAGAAAACCCATCACTTTCTATATTATTAACAAAAATATCCATTCATGTCTTTTTAGCATGAATGGTTACAGGCAGTTGGTAGGGAAACAGCTGAATCTAATGAAACAGTTCAGAGCAAAACCATGTAGTGAGAGTTGAAATGGAGTCATGCATCTTGTCTGCCTCTTCGGAGAAGTCCCCTCTCACTCAAACACGCGTGTCAGCAGTATTTTATTATGACAGTGCTGTTCGATTTTATCAGTCAGCTAAGCACCATAATTCCTGTGAACCAATGAAAAGGTTGGTGAAATACCAGATTGATTCTTGAGCAGCTAATGTAATAATGACTGAATCTAGTATGTTTTCATTTCCATTACAAATGGTGTCTGCCTTTTATTGCTAGAACATAATGAAAACTCAAAAGTATTTTAGTCACGTAAAATTTAAGAATCTTCTCCGCTTAATAAACGTTTTCATGAGTTAAAAATTGAATTAAGTCATAGCAGAAATTCTGACCAATTTCAGTTCTTACTTACCAAATAATTTGAAAAATGGAACATAGATAGCATAGAAAAAAGCTGTTCAACATGAGTATATGCACTTTATATTTCTTAAGACATGCTTCTTAATGAGATTCCAGTGCTCAAGGCATTAAAATGTTTGGTTTTCCGTACAATGGGAGGCTAGCCAGCAGACCCCCGTGAAACACTGCTCATGGAAAATAAGAATAAGCGGGAAGGCTCCATTAAGAGAGTGCAGTGTTTTGGATGGCACGAGTTGTGTGAAGTCAGAACCCTTTTCAGACCCTCGGGTTCTCCTTCACAGTGAAGTAAAGGGGGCCATCAGAACTGGGCTGCTGTTCTGTCAGCAGTGACTCGGGAGATTCTAGGGTTTGTTCATCTTTTCTACAAATTTCTCTCAAATGAAGAAAGCTGAGCTTTGCTGTTGTTTAGGTGTGAGTAGCGGGGAGGTCAGCCACAGAGAAAGGAGGCCCAAAGCTGCATGGCTGCAGAGAGGAACAGGAAAAGTCCATCAGTTAAATGCTTCTTTTTTCTTCCTTCGTGTTCTTAGTTGCAGTTCTAATGCATTACAAATATTTGAAGTCATATTTGAAGTAAAAGATGGTGAAGTCTAGCGATGGTGGCTTCTCAGGCTGTGTGTCTAGGTCTGGATTCACTGGAAACAGTTAAGACCCAGGAGACAACCCTCCACGGGTCTGTTTGCTGCTATCCTTACATTTAGAAAAATTAACTCCTAATATTCTCTGACTGCCAAATTTTAATTTATTTATTTTGGCAATTAACCAAGAGTCCTTTAATTTCTCTTCAAATGGACCCTGGTTGAACTGCTGAAAGTTTCACAGTGGAAAACTCAACACCCGTGCAGAATTTTTTTTTTCTATTAATCTAGGGCTGTCTACTAACTATATGAAGCAGTAAATAGTATCATATGAACAGTTCAGCCTCTAGAGTTTTAGAGCCTGCTACCTTTTAACATTCAATACTTTTAATGACACACACATACATACACACAAATGCAGTTCTCAAACATTGTCTCTCTAGGAGGACTGTGTTCCACAAGAGTCAATAATAAAAAAATTTGCATTTCAAAATATAGTAGCTATCATCTTCTCATATCCTGAGCATTAAAAAATATTAGCATTTATAAACCTGGAGGCTACTTACAGTCTACCTTAGATCCCATGTTTAGGCTGAGAACAAGATTTGAAACATGGATAGAATGCAGCCCAGCACTTTGAATAATGATAAATTCACCGCAGCAGTTTTGAATATTGAAGAAATTGCAAAATTCAGACCATTCACAAAATTATAGTTTCCTTTCATGCGTTCACAAACGTGGACATGCATTTCTTTTGATAGGTTAAGTTTGAGGTCGTGTTTGGCTCCCATCCTTCAGACATAGTCACCGTGAAGAACAGATGGAATATGAGTTTGGGACTCTTATGATTTTATCTTATTAGGTGGATAAAAATACTATAGTTTCTACTGCCTGTTCAAAAATGAAATATAACCAAACAGAGTGGTATAAGCTGTCCTAAATGTCAAAATTTGAAATGAATGACACTTCATAGGATTTTAATGCTGTATAAACAATGACAAACTTTCAACCACTCAAAAACACTCACTTTCTTTCATGGAAAACTAACTCTTGGTGACAGCAACCACCAGAAATGGCCAATCTCTTTTTCTCTGCAGAGGGGTGACTAAGAGGGTCCCATCTCTGAACATCTGGAATTCAACAGTAACCTGAGCTGGTCTGATTCTGTTTCAGGTCTGAAAGTGGAAGAGGAATATCACACCTCATGTTACTTCTGGGTTTCTCTGCACTTTCAGGCTCTGGAACACATGCAGACTTTAAGGTTGTCATAGCATCGGGCCAATCAAATGGGAAGATTTGACCTTTCATTGACCAAGTCACTGCATTTTGATTGCTATCTAGTTCCCATCCAGATGGCTCCAGCAACATACAAGTAAATGTCATGGAATACACACGTTTCTGCCACAATGAGAAACACACATGTATAGAAACAGAAGACATGCAAGGGCACCTGGGACTGTACAAAATGAACCCTGGCATCCTTTCCATTTTCAAATTACCTAAACATTATGGCTGCTTGACATTCACAAAAATGAATACTCACAAAACAAAGCCCCAAATGAAGAATATGTATCCATTGGTGACTCCAATCACATTCATTCAAGGAAAAGAACAATTCATTGTGTTTGAATAGTCTTCTTGAAGGCAATGGAAGCTCACTATTTTTTTTAATGTACTTAGGAATACGGAATCCTTTAATGTCTTTGCAATAATCATTTTCTTCATGAGAACATAAAGTTGAAGAATAACATGAAGATTCAAACTATGGAAAAATAATATCTATGCTAAAATTTAGATGAGATAAAGGCAACGAGAGTGGTATAAAGAAAAATATCTCTGATGATACGCTTTCAGGGTTTTCTTTCTTGTTTATTTGTTCTTTTGAAATAATATCTTACTATGTAGTATTAAATGCACTCGAACTCACTATAATTTGCCTGTCTCTGCTGTGTGATGGGGAAGCCCTGTTAACCAATCACACCCAGTTACGGTGTGGCTACCTGGAACCAAGGAAGAAAAAAAAAAACAGAGAGGGACCAGGTGCGCACTCTGCGCAATTCCCACTGGACACAGAGGAAGTCAGACTCCTCATTCTTGTGCTGTCAGTAACAATGCTTATATATGTGCATGTGTTTATGTATATTCATACGTATATAAAGCTTGTCTGTACCTTTAAGAAAAAGTAACCACCCCCTTCACATTTTAAGTCCTAAGCAAACTAAGTAGCAATCGAGCTGTGACTGCTTGAAATGGACTTCACTCTTCATCTCGGCCCCATACCCTGAACAAAGTGAATATTGTGGTTTGTTTCTCCAGAAAAGTCCTTAGATGGATGGAAAAGATTAAACGTTGATGGCAGAAAGAAAAACCATGGAGACAAGCAGAGAATGCTAATGAGGGTCTTCAGGAGAGGGGTCCCGGAGACTGAATGTCATTCTTACAGTCAGGTATCAGATAGGTTGGTACTGGGCTGGTGGGAACAGTGAGCTAGACCAAAATCTGTGAGGTGAAACATAGAAACATGAAGGGTGTGTTACATTCAGGAAAATGTGAAGTGCTTGGAAATGCTCCATGTAATATGTTTGCGAGAAAAACAGTAGCTAGGACTGGGATAAGTTTATTGCATGAAGAATCTCGTATCATTATGAGTGACACCTGGTCTTATAATGCAAGTTGCTGCCCTCAGAACGTTTTCACGTCCACATGGGAAAGTTTCATGCAAACAACCTCAACCTAAAATATGTATGTATGCTTGTAAATCTACTGTTTATCTAATTTCTGTTTATTTTACATATAGACATATTATATTTGCAAAGAAAACATGCATACTATAAAGTTTATTCTTTATAAAAAGTATAAATAGAAAATATGATATAAAATTGAAGTAGTTTTTATCACTTTATTCATAATTAATTTAGGATCACTCTCTTAGAAGTTTTTGCTAAGCATAGCTGTCCTGTTATGCTCAGTCAATATTTCAAGGAGGAATTTTGTTCTTAGGTAAATTCTCTTATTATTAATGAAATCTAACTCCAGAACCCATACAAACTTCTTAATAACTTTCTATTTTCCTGTCACAACCTTGCTGGTGGGGTTAGATTCCTACTCTTTCTGCATTTCATTGGTTAACTAGGTGTAGCCCTCAATGGCAGAAACATCTGTAAGAACCTCTGTTCCTTATGTACTGTGATTCTCCCAACTGTGGTTCACCTGCAGAAATTCTGACAAACTTTTGTCTCCTTGGTGATGGTATTTTATTCAAAAATAGACACTATACTCAGCAAATCAATATCCTTTGATTTTGTAATCTACAGAGCAGTGAAGGGAGCAGAGAGTAGCAATTAAATGACGCCAGCCTGAGTTCCACATGCTGGATTTTCGACTCATTGCCTTCATATAGAGCCTAATTACCCTAACTCTTGACTGCCAGATAAATCCACAAAGGAAATAAGTTGACTGCATATTCTTAATTAGACATCTAAAGAAATTACTTTAATTACATGTGCCTGTGTTTGTGCGGGGTAAATGCATATGGGTGCAGTACCTATGATGACCAGAAGGAGGAGGTGGATTCTGAGGACCTGGAGTTACATCTCTTCTCTTCCTGGAAGTTGAGAACTCAACTCAGATCCTTTCCAAGAGAAATATGAACTCTTAACATTTGAGCCATCTCTCCAGCCCTGGAATTATACATACTTTTGTTTTGTTATACAAATATTGACCATTTTAATATTTTCCACAATCTAATGAAGCATCTCAGGCATAGATTACATACAGGAAGATATCCCTGAACTGTTTCAGTACCAGTTGTAGTATGGAGCATTCCAGGACCGAAGAGAGAACTTGAATAGTTTGTAAATGGTGCAGAGGAGAGAGAGCTGAGTCCGTCATTGATGAAACTGAGAGTGAGTGAGATGTCAGAGTCACAGCAGAATTAGGTCTGTTAGATTTAGTGACGTATATCAGTCTGAGTAACAACGGGGGTGTCTAGGGTGGTTTCCAGTCTCATGACTTGAACACACACCTAAAGATGACAATCTTTATTTAGTGAAAATAGAACAATTATACAGAATGTCTAGGAAGTTACTTAACTAGCACTGGATGAACTTGTGATGCCTGTGCGAGGTGGAAGCAAAGGCTCTCTGGACTAGACAACAGCTCTGAACACAAGCCAATTCTGGAAACTAAACATAGAAGTCATTTACAGACAAGTCAAGATGACGACTTTGGCTCACAGTTAATGCACAGGTGTTTCAGAGCAATAATTCCTAGTCTTTAGTCATATTTGATATTAAAATCCTGGACCCTATTCTCACAAATGCCCATGTAAAAGTAACACCAAATATGCCACTTTAAGAATCTGATTGCCTCACAAGCCCCTCTTATTTAGAGCAAAACAGACTTGAAGGCTCAACAAAGATTTCTGAGGATCTAAGTTTGGCTACAACTCTGCCAAACTTCATACTTTAAGAAACGAAGGGCTAGAGATATGGCTCAGCTGAAAGAATGTTTGCCTATCATACATGAGTTCAATTGCCAGCGCTACATAAACTAGAGTGTAGTTACACACAACTCTAGTCCCAGCACAGAGGAGGTGTGTAGAAGAGACTGCTGGTTAGTTCCTGGCCGCTTAGCCCCGAAATAACCACACAGAAACTATATCTATAAAACATTGCTTGGCCCATTAGCTCTAGTTTCTTATTTGCTAACTCTTACATTTTAATTTAGCCCATTTCTAGTAAACTGTGTATTGCCACGTGGCTGTGGCTTACAGGCTAAATTTCTGTCCAGCTCTAGCAGGTCTATATGGCTTCTCTCTGACTTTGCCTCCCTTCTACCTTGCTATAGGCCAAGCCAGTTGTTTTATTCATTAACCAATAAAATCAACACATAGACAGAAGGATCTTCCACACCAGAGGTGAAGATAGGAAGGTAATCCTTGGGTATGTGGCAAGTTGAGGCTAGCCTGTGCTATATAAGACCTTGTCCTTAAAGAAGATAAATAAATGACTAAATTATTTATAGTAAGAACTGAAAAAGGGAAGACAATATTAATTGTTAATTTGGAAAGAGAGACTTTTGACAAAAATGTTCCAAATACATATGCACAAGCATATATGGATATCAATGTATGCTTCCTATGGATATTTGTGTCCATCTGTTTGTAGGAGCAAAGCAAATATGTGTCTATTAAATCTTCACCATGTGTGCTGTTCAGTGAATGAGGGTGTGGTTTCATGGTGTTGGAGAAATCTGAAAAGTCAGGGTAAGAAGAGATAATTGATGGAGTAGGAACTCTTCCAGGCCTGGGGATTAGAAGAAACTGAAAGGCTGCAGGCATTGTGAAGGGAATGGGCAATGCGCCAGATAGAAAAATCTCCTAGGATTGCCAAGCATTTGTGGTTACCTCTCAGTCTGGATGCCATAAATTCTCTGGGGGTACTAATCCTCAGGTTTGCCTGTATATCCCCTGTGGTGCACAGGGACATGGGAACAGGGTCTGTAGCAGAGAATACAGAGAACTGAATTATGCCAGCGCTTTTCAGGAGGCAGAAGGCAGGGGAATACAGACACAGCTGAGAAAATTTTTAGCTATCTATGTTTGTGACACCAAGGCAGGAACATATATTTCATCCTAGATTATTGGTGAATGTTGACTGATCAAGAATTCAGAAAAGCTGGAAGGCTCATAGTGGTGACCCCATGACACAAAGCTGGTTAAGGAGAAATGAATATGTAGGACTAAAAACCAATTTATTACTGTGCTTAGAGTAATGAACTTCTTAAATTTAAATGTGTCTTAAACCTCATAAAATGTAGTAGAAAACCACATGTCTTTAAAGCATATTTGTAGATGGAGAAATTGAATATGGAATCATAATCCATTATGCGATAATTTGTCTAACCCTAGATTCTTCTTAAGAATAAATTCTTTTAATTTTATCTCTATATACTATTTTCTTCAGGGATCAGTGCTTCCTGAGACATTGATGTTAGAACCACTTTATGAAATGACAGCATTTCTGAAGCTGTTAGCTTGTTCTTTGGTGCTCAATAAATTGGATCCCTTGAACCTAATTCTGTGGCCATATTCTAGCCTCTCCTCTTTGCTGTGAGTCTTGGGGTAAAGGCTAGTATCTGGACATAAATGTTTAAGGACTCGTCAGGGTTAGATGGCTTTTCTATTTGAAGAAGAAGACAAAGCATAGCAAAATAGAGCAAACCATTCCCAGAAAATGAGATTCACTACAGGTATGAACCGTACTGAAGTTGAAGTTCAGGGGTGCTGGTCTTTTTTTTTCTTTTTCTTCCCATACAACCTTGTGCCAGGTGTTAGACATGGCTCTGCCTGTGTGGTGAAAGCAAGATACCCATGGAACTGCTGAAGGAAACACAGGTCAGGTCATATAGCCCTGGCTTCCTCCAATCTCTTCCAAAACATGGTAGGAGGAACCTGGACAGTGGGTGAGAACCACACAAGGCGATGGCATAAAGACTCAGGGCTGACCAAAGAGTATGATGACTTGATGCAACAAAAAGAGAAAGACCAGCTTAACTTGGACCACTGGTTCCCATTTTCACAACACTCTTTTAGGATCAAGAGAAATGTGGTCTTGTCTCACTATATGTATATAGCATGTAGGCTTCATTTGGCTACAGAAGATCTGAGCCTCCCTTTCTCTTTTCCTGTGCAGAGAATACAACTTTAAATTTGCATTTCTCTTCTTTGAATGCAGCACTGATGCTTGATCTGTCTTTACAAATCGGGTGATTTGTTCTGCTTATTTCACAAAAGGAGCCTGGTGACCCTCTGTCCTTTAGGGTGTCACAGCGGAGGGCAGGAGGGCACAAGAGCATTTTGTTTTTCTCATGGTGAGCTCTCACAGGACTCCCAAGCATCCCCACAGAGACTACAAAACTCTGAATCTGATCAGAGACCACACAGTCATCAACCAACACCCAGATTTCCGTTAAGCAATCGCCCCTGACTCATAACATTAAAAGGGAAGGCTCCGTGAAGTATCTTTCAAGATTATGGTTTTGAGAGTGCTCCAGTTTCCCTGGTATTTTAAACAAAAGTGGTTTTACAGATAATGACAAACAAGTGTTACACGGGTTCAAATAGCAGACTACATTTCTGCTAGGCATGAGCTACAGAGCAGCAAACGTCCCTTTGACCCTAGTCTTTGGAGATTAAGAAAGCCAATTTGTCTAATAAATACAGCTATTTGCATATGTACCAGTTCATTTATTTATAACAAAACAAGTCAAGAGCAATTTACTATCATCATCCACATAATATAAGGCAGATATATTGAAATTTAAGAAATTTGCTGTCATCATGTTGCTAATGAATGGCACAAATGAAATTCAATGCCGGTTTACATGGATTGTCCTCGTTAAATCACAAAAGTAATAGTAACTGGTTAGTAAAATATTGAATCAGTTGTAAGGTATGTAAAAAATAACAAAAGGTATGTAAAGAAAAATAAAACGCAGGTAATATTTTCATTATAATTGTATATTTGTGAAAACATGAATACATTTATTTTAATTTAGAATAATGCCTTATGTACGATTCTGGAATGGCTTATAAGTATTCTCAATATGTATCTTATATGACTTAATCGTGCTTGTCACCAAATAGCAATTTTACAAATTATGAGTACTTGTGAGTACTCTAGAGTATTATTAATGAAAAGTAAGAAGAAATATTTTGAACAAAATTATACTCGCTATTAATTTATTTAAAATGCTCTCCTTTTAAAAATTAGAGTTTTTTAAAGTTTATTGAGATAAGATTTCTCTGTGTAACAGTCCCGGATAACCTGGAACTAACTCTTGTAGACCAGGCTGGCCTTGAATTCACAGAGATCCACCTGCCTCTGCCTTCTGAGTGCTGGGATTAAAGGTATATACCACCATGGCCTGGCTGAAAATAGATTTTTTTATCATACAATATGTCCTGATTATAGTTTCCCCTCCCATTACTCTCCCAGCCCTTTCCCACCTCCTCTCCAGATCTAGCCATTTCTGTCTCTCGATAGAAAAGAACAGGCTTCTAGAACATAACAAACAAACATGACAAAATAAAATAAAATCAGCTAAAGCAAAAACTATCATATTGATGTTGGACGTGACAACTCAGCAGAAGGAAAAGAGCCCCCAAAGCAGGCATGAGAGTCAAGACACACTTGTCCTCACAGCCAGTCCATTAAATATTTTAGTGTTATTCTCGCTACATATTTGATGAAAACACATTTCCAAAACATTGTTTTTCCCTTATGCAGCTGCAAACTCAAGTCTCTCAGAAAGCTCCATGTTACTGTGCTTTCTGTGATCCTTTTTGCCTTGATTAAATATTCTGACACTAGAGCAATAGTTTACATTAGTATTCATTTGAAACCACTTGTAAGCAATTCTTAGTTTGTGAGAATTGAACTTTCAATACACTGTAATGTGACTTTATCTTATAGAAACACTGTATAAATGACTATAGAGTCATTTATCTTTTTTAATTACATAGAAATTAGAAGTTTGAAACATCCCAGCACAAGGAAATGTTAAACAAAAAGAGCAAGGGGATAAGAGTCCAATTAACTTGGTTCATCCATGTACAATGTGCAGAAATGCTGATTTCACATGGTGCCCCAGAAAAGTGCAAAATTTTATATGTCAATAAAGGTGGCAAAAAATCCAGAAGAAGGAGATCCCCATATGGAATGAAGTCTATTTCCACAGCCTTTTTTCAACAATGCTTATGCTTTGATATGTCCATGCTGGACCTTAAATTGCAAGTTTTACATAATATTTTAATTTCAAATTTTAAATTTAAACCTGTAATTTAACCTGAAGAGGTTCCACGGGACTATTTACATCAGATAATTCCCAAGAAAAACATTCCATCGTCTAATAAAAATGTATGCTTTCACTCTGACTTACGTTTCAGGACCCCAGAGACATCAATGAAATTTATCATAAGAATCTGTATAATGAACTGTATTATTTAATTGGTTTTGTGTTGTTAAGAAATGTTCTTTTATGGATTAATGAGGTTCCTACATTTAATCTGAAAACTATTAGTTGCCATCTTTTGAGAATGCTGCAGAGGGGAACTTTATTTCTGAATGATTATTTTATTCAAATAAATACCAATTTAAATTTTTCCTAAACCATTGTATTTTTCTCCCTAACTCTGATGATGTCACTTATCGCTTGTCTGGGTATCATATATAATGATATGTGTCGTAAAATATACTGGATCACAGAAATGCCCCTCCATGCAACCCTACTAAGGACTGCCCATCATCACCAGATAAAAATCAATGAACAAAAGCTAATCCTTCACCCTAAACATCTAACTTCAGGATCTGCACAGTAACAAATAACAGATTTAAAAGATGATCTAAGTCAACAGTTAGAATATAGATAATATCTAGGGTACAATTAAATCCGTCCAGAAGAAAGCCAGACATGCTTAGAAAAGAGGTGAGATCCATTCCAGAGACACAACAGAGATCAGAGTTGAACTGGAAGTAATTTTAAAGTTGAAATAACCAATCTAAGTCAGGCACAAATTTTTTAGGAAAAATGAAATGAAAATGAAACCATGGTGCTAAAAAAATTCAATATTGTAAAACAAAAGCTCCATGAATGAACTTTAGAATTGAAATGACAGATGATAAAATCATGGAATTTGAGGACAGACAAATGAATTTGCTCAGTCCAAACAACAGAAGGAAAAGACACTAAAAATGAGCAAAGAGGAGAATTAATAGCAAATTTGCATAAACTCTCCCAGAAGAGGGCTCATGTCTACTCTAATTGAAAACCAGGTTCAGTATAAAATACAAATAAACAAAAGAACAAACTGCCAATAGGTTTCCAATAAATCTTCAACAAGATACTAAGCAAAGACATCAAAACAAAACGTAGCTTAAAAGCAAGATGCTTCAACATCTCTAATTTACTGTTGTTCCTTCATGAATACAACAGAAAAGGAAGACTGTCATTGGTAAGACCAAGAGCATGTAACAGAACTCACCCAATCATGATTTAAAGAAAGAGAACTATTGGTAGGAGATCAACAGAATGGAATTAGGTCACTTTAGCGAGTATCATTCATTTAAAACTACAATGTCTGGCAAATAGAAACTGCCTGCTTAAATGTCTTGCCCATTTCCATTCTCCACATCTGCAGTTTCAAAAGGCTTGTCTGTGACTGCTGAAGATGACAGCGGCGATGATGATGATGGCAATAGTGGGGATAATGAATTATTAATTACTACACACCTGAGTCCCTGCGGGGTCATTTCCACATACCTGTGCCTGTGTGCCTCTGATTCCCCTTATTTTGTATTTTCACTTAACTGGCTTTATTCCTCCAAGATCTAGCCTACTAATTTCCCTCAAACTCTCCCATCATGCCTCTTTCTTAGTTCCTGGTGCCACTGCTAAGACACACCATCGTTGTACAATTTAAAACATGGCTGTAGTATTGTTTGAATGATATCCAACTCCCTTTTGATGTTTTTTTCTCAAAAATTTCAAAAATTTTATCCTCTATACAAGGTACTGTTAAAGCCACTTTTATATGATTCCTGTTTATCACATTCTCCCCCACAACACCGCCCCTTTTTTTCCCCCACCTTTGTTAGTCCCTTTGTTCCCGTAGGCAGTTTCATTTCTATTCTCGTGTCATATGTACACACATGATTTTATGTACCTCTTTCAAATCTATGAAACCCGGAGGAGAAAAAAACATATGATCTTGGTTTTTCTGAAGCTGGCTTAATTTACTTAATGTGAATACCACCAGCTTATCCATTTTCCTGCAAATGGCATAGCTTTGTTCTTCATGCTTGAATAAACTTCTACTGTGTATAAAAAAAAAACTACAATCATGGAACAAATGTGCAGTTAATATGACTGTAGTTCAGGATGAAGGTGCAGGATGCTGAGACAGGGAATCCTTCTTCCTATTAAATGAAAGAAACTAACAACTTCCATGGGACACAAGACACAAATGCCTATATAAAACAGCTCTCAAACACCCAGAAAGTCTCTTGTATACAACATTACTGAATTTTATTCTTTTTTCATTCCTATTTCATAATTGAATATATTAAAAACAATGCAATATCTTGTTCCCTTTTAAGGCCACTTTTTTGCCTTTTATTGAATACATTGGACTATGAGCAGTGTGTTATGTTTCCTTACTGAGCTGTATCTCACTTCTTAATTTATGAATGACTGAAAATGTTAATATGTCAGCAATCAAGAGCTATTTCTTACTCCTGTGGGATAGGAGAAAAATGGTCTTTCTATGTGTCTCCCCTTTCCATTAGCCTATGTGTTGTGGAATATTATTCTAAGATGTGTTACATTTGTTTATGCTGTGGAACATTTAGTGATACAAAGATGGGCTGCATTCTTTGATATTGCATATGTTTGACTTTGTGAAGCTGTGATTCTTCATCTGTCTAAAACACCTGATGGTCTAACAAAGAGCTGAATGGCCAGTAATGAAGCAGGGGAAAAAATAGGCAAAGCTGGCAGGGAGAGAGAAAAACAGGAGGAGAAATCTGGAAGGAAAGGAGAAAAGAGTAAGAACAAGGAGGGGAGGAAGTCAGAGGCCACCCACCCAGCAGCAAAGCCAATCACAGAGGAAGAGTGAAAGTAAGATCTACAGAAGTAAGAAAAGGAAGAGGCCCAGAGGCCAAAGGTAGATGGGATAATTTAAGATAAGAAAATCTGGCTAGAAACAAGCCAAGCTAAGGCTGGGCATTGATAAGAAAGAATAAGACTCCATGTGTGGTTTATTTGGGAGCTGGGTGGCCCTCCAAAACCCAAAGTAATAAGAAGAATAAAACAAACAACACTGCCTTATGTCTTATTATATGAAGGCATTTAAAGAAAAGCATCTTAATTTGTAAATTTAATGTATCCCCCAAATGCACCATACACTGTTCTGGAGGGGCCTGCCTAGTGTTTATGAAATAATAAATCTGAAATTTTCAAACTACAGCCATTTATTCTGTATAGGTTTCTAAATAAAATCCCACAGATTAAAACACAATAGTTATAAATAATTCCCTTTGAGAGGGAGAAGCTAAACACAGCAGCTGCATTTGAGCTTTTCCTTAAATATTTATAAGCCTTGTGAGATGGATCATCAGTAATTTCGCTGTATTTGCTAAGTGGGCAGAGGCATCGCTTACAAGAATTAACTCCACATTTACAAATGTTAGAGCTCGTGAAGAAAATGGCTGTGGATTTTTTTGTTTTATTTTATTTTTTACTTGCCAATTCCAGTTCCCCTCCTTCCACTCCCTCTCCCCCAACCTTCCCTTCACCTCATCCCCCCGCCCCCCCACGACTGCTCCACAGAGAAGGTAAGGCCTGCCATGGGAAGCCAAGGAATTCTGTAGGCCCTCCCCTTCGTGTCTAGGCTGAGCACAGTTTCTCTCCATAGGAAATGGGTCCAAAAAGCCAGATCATCCATTAGGGATTTCATTGAATGTAGAGAAGAGTTCTTGTGATTTGTAAGCAAATAATATGTCTTTAACAAATAAATAACCAAAATAAGAATGAAAGATGTCTTGGTAAATAAATGGCCTTCACTCACCAACCAATCCTGTTAACCTAGGAAACTTCTGGTGAAATGGTTGAACTAAGAAATATACAGACAAAATACAAATCCTAGAAGAGAGAAATGGCTGAATGTGTATAGTAATTGTTGCCCCCTGGCACAGCCAGCTGGCAAACAATGACATGGAGACTGGTTATTAATTACGAAAGCTTAGTCTTGCTCACGAGCTCTCATGACTTAAACCCATTTATGCTAATCTACAGTTTTTGATGTTACTCATTACATCATCTCTCCAGGCTGCCCATCCTGCTTCCTCTACATCAGGATGGCCACTCTGACGACTTCTTCCCAGAGTTCTCTCTCTGCCCAGAAATTCCACCTGTCTTTCTTGTCTAACTATTGCCCATTCAGCCTTAAGTCACACCAATCACATCAATACTGTTGGGAGCAGTGAGACCCCAGATCCTGAATTTCTTGTAAACAACTTCTTTCCCCCTGATCTGAGTGCCTACAGCTGCTCTGAGCATGAGACCTTCAGGAGTTCCTGATGGCAGGAGAGTGGTTTCTGGTGGGTTTGGCTGGGGCGTCGCTATCTCTATATAATCTGCCCCTGAACACAATAAAGGGAGATTCTTGGGGCTTTGGTATCAGTGCTGAAAGGTCTGCGTGTCGGTCTGTCTTGGTGTCTGCATTTGTCTGTGTTCTCCACCTCCAGCCCCTTGCCTGAAGCTCGCAAACTGGGTTCTAGCGCACAGAGCACAGACACACTGGGCGTGGTGTGCGGCAAATACTTCTTCACACAATGCACAGATATCCCACAACAATTGCGGGGTGTAGATCTGTAACACCAGGACTTCAAAGGCAGTGGACAGGAGACTGTTGAGTTCAAGGCTGCTTGTATTTGCAAGGTGAGACCCTATAGACGGAAACGCTTTCTGCCTCATTATCATTCTTGTGTAAAGATTTAACCTGTTCTTTACTTGAATGTAAAGTCAGTAAACCTGTCGTGAGGGACTTTTTAGTAACAGTATGATTTTTATACTCCAGTCTCCTTATTTAAAACATTATTGGTTTATTAAATATTTTCATTTAATGCTATTTTTCTAAGGTGTTTTTTTTATTTTTTTATCTATCTATCTATTTATTTATTTATTTATTTATTAAAGATTTCTGTCTCTTTCTAAGGTGTTTTTAAGCACAGATGCCAGCTACAGCAAATATCTAGCTCACCCCTGGCCCCTATGTGCCTAAGCACACATGTGCAGCTTGATAGATAGGCACACTTACACACATGTACAGATTCATATAAACATGTGTGCACATCCCACATATATACATGAAAAAAACCATGAAAAGAAAAATCATAATGAACAACTCTGGTTGTTCAACAGGATTTATTTTACATGCGGTCAGTTGTATTGATCCTCGATCTGAAACAACAGTAGGAAAATCCACACTCTTGGAAGGGTTTCTATAATTCACTTTAGGAAATAAATGGAAAAATGAGCAGTCATAGTAAGACTTTCAGAAAGATGTAAAACCTTACAGAGATTCAGAGGGCAAAATAACCCCATTTGTTTCGTGTTCTATTCTTTTTTTTTTAATGTAATCCACAAAGCGTGTGCTCGGGTGCTCAGTTTGTTTTGTAAAAGTCTTGATGGTGCTAATTATGATGGAGGCCTCTTCCAGCACATCCCCATGAAAATCATTAAGAAAGTGGTGTGTACTTCCAGAAAAAATGGAAAAGGTTGCTGATTGGCCAATGCTAACAGTTTATTTACATAAATCATGACCCCATTAACTAAATGCTTTCTCCCTAAATAGCAGCAATTTTAGACTTGAATTATCTAAATAATTGACTCAATTCTTCATCTTGGCTCACCAGTATACACACAACCTTTGACTTAAAGATGAATATGAGCTTTTGTGAGTTTAGCTGACATTACCAAATTACTTATTTTCTTACTGATTTTTATCTAATTAGAGTCGTAATCTGAAATAACTTATGTTCCTTAACCCCACAGCAATTCGAGCCATTGCTGATTTTATGCTCAAATTCCAATCCACACACTGAGTATCAAGAGAACTTGGCCAGCGTGCAGAACAAAGTTGGAAAATGAGACAATGTTTTGTTTTATTTTGTTTTCCCCAACACATAAAGTAAAGTGGAAAAGAATCAGAAGACTAGAACTAGGCAAATGTGGAAGCCCGCACTTCCAGCAGGGGTTACTATAAGTCAGTTTATTACCTTTGCACCATTGATGTGGGACCTAACAGGATAACAAAAAGAAAAAGAAAAAAGAAGAAAAAGAAAAAAAAAGGAAAAGAAAAAAAGAAGAAGAAAAATATCTTCCCTACTCATACATTAGCCAGAAAGCCAATTGCTTGCTTTTCTGATTGACGTGATTTTTCAGTTGCTTTCTTGAATTTCATTCCCAGTGTTTTCTTTTCTGTCTTAACTTGGAGGAGTGGGAGGGGTGTTCTCTTCTGTGATTTTATGGCTGGTGTTCTGCTGACTTAGACAAGGGTAATTAGTCAGAAAACAATGTTATACTACAATGTAAACTTTCCCAGCCAAGAAAAGAAGATGTGGAATTTTTTCTTATCTAGAACTTGGCCCTGAGTTCCTAATTTTTGTCCCAACCAGATTCCCATTGTGTGTGCATCCCTAGACAATCACTGCCACCCATGATTAATTGTGTTGGTTTGAATCCTTCATCTACACAATATAGTAACTGTATGTCTGTGCATTGACTGACTCTGTTGTGATTCTCAGCAGGTTCTTTGCCTCTGGTGAATTGTGAACGAGAAAAGACAACCCGAGAGAGTTGGGAGTGGGTAGCCTACTACTTGGGGTAAAATAAGTTGCAGGATCTGGCTAAGAAAATTGCATTCATAAGGACAATCTGTGATTTCTTTGTCCTGTGATATTTAAAAGACAGTCAGGCTTTTAGCTCTTATCCACTGCCAGTGGGAGTGCAAACTAGTCCAGTTGCATGGAAATCTGTGTGGGCTTGTTATAAAACCTGAAGGTAGGGCTGCCTATGACCTATACACGCCTATGCAGTCCTATACACT
>NC_022009.1:92461771-92462423 GCF_000317375.1 Microtus ochrogaster | reverse complement strand
CTGTGCACTCCTATACACTCCTATACACTCCAAGGCACTCCTATACACTGCTATGTGCTCCTATACACTCCTATGCACTCCTATACACTCCTATACACTCCTATGCACTCCTATACACTGCTATGTGCTCCAATACACTCCTATACACTCCTATGTACTCCTATGCACTCCTATGTGCTCCTATACACTCCTATGTACTCCTATGTACTCCTATACACTCCCATGCACTCCTATGTACTCCTATGCACGCCTATACACTCCCATGCACTCCTATGCACTCCTATACACTCCTATGTACTCCTATACACTCCTATGCACTCCTATACACTCCTATGCACTCCTATACACTCCTATACACTCCCATGCACTCCTATACACTCCTATGTACTCCTATGCACTCCTATGCACTCCTATGTACTCCTATACACTCCTATGTACTCCTATGTACTCCTATACACTCCTATGTACTCCTATACACTCCTATACACTCCCATGCACTCCTATGCACTCCTATGCACTCCTATACAGTCCTATGTACTCCTATACACTCCTATGCACTCCTATATACTCCTATGTACTCCTATGCACTCCTAGGCAAACACACAACAAACTTCATGCCCTGCCACGCTGTTTATCACTGTTTTTCAGAACA
>NC_022009.1:92451373-92461157 GCF_000317375.1 Microtus ochrogaster | reverse complement strand
ACTCCTATGTACTCCTATGCACTCCTAGGCAAACACACAACAAACTTCATGCCCTGCCACGCTGTTTATCACTGTTTTTCAGAACATCCAAAGAGTGGGGTCACCCTACATGCCCATCTATAGATAATGACAGTGTAGTATATACACACAACAGGATATTATTCAGTCATAAATAAACATTTAAGAAAATTTCAGGAAGGCAGATGGGTCTGGACATCATTAACAAAGTGAGGCAATCTCAATTCCAGCAGAGACATACTGTACACTTTTGTTCACATACAGGCCCTAGCCTCTTCATATACCTGTATTTACATGGGAGCGAGTATTTGAGTATTGATAGAGACCATAAAACTAAGATGTGGGCCATGAGATGGCAAAAAGAGGCTTTGGAAGGGCACAAAGAGGTTAAGAATGCATGAGACATAAAAGAAGAAAGGGGTCAATGGAGATGGAAGGGCACAGGTGTTGGGAGATGTGGGATGAGTGAGGGAGGAGAAAGAAGATGAAGAAAAGCTCAGCATATATGGAAATGTCATGAGAAATTCTAAAATTATATGCTAATTTAAAGACAAATTTAAACTTGCAAAAGACGTAACCAGATTAGGAATGTGAGTGTGTATGGACAACTCAAGCACACAACACACACACACACACACACAGTATACCTGCATACATGGGCTTACATTGACTTCTACTCTGTATATGACTTTTGATTCAGCTTTCACTCTCGACCAACATGCTGTACATGGAGGAGACACTGAAGGCTTTTCCCATTGCCAACCACTAATTATCAACTCCATTCATTAATGCAGAGGTGGGGCCAGCATTGGTTTCCTAAGAACACTTCATCACAGTGCTGTAAACTCAGGAGTCTGAAAACGGAAACTCATTGATCTAAGATTCTCAGGGACAGAGATTCAAAGCCACGATGTGAAAGAGGGCCTTGTGCTCCCTGCTGGCTTCATGATGACTGCTCCTCCTTTTGTTTCTGGAAGCTTCAGTGATTCCTAGTTGTAGACAAGTCTTCCCGGTGTCGGCCTGTCTCCACCCTGTGAGCTACCTGTGATTTTCTGTGTCCCAATGTTCCTATTCTAACTCCACTGATCCTTGATTTCAGGGCTGTCTCTGACTTAGTGTGAGTCCATCTTGTTGTACGGAAGCACACCCACTGGGCCAGTGGCCAGGACTTAAACACACACTCCAGATAGGTAACAAATCTCTCAGCTTACCCACGTTTGCTCACAATAACTTCAATAGGAAAACAAATTCCTTGGCCCAGAGTTCAACTTATTTTTATTAACTTCTGTGTAGTGTTAGGGTAGATGACCACTTCTCAGAGGAAGAATATGCTTCCTTAGGACTTATTTTTAATATTTATTGTTTCTATAGTGATTGTTTTCCTTGAAATCTATCCCTAATTGCAGAACGCAGTGGTCTGAGAAAACACAAAAGAACAACCCAGTCCCAAACTAGGGTACAGTGACACTCTTTCTGGGTGCCAGGAGCTGAGATCCAGAGATAGAGTGTCTATGAAGGAAATAATTTCACAAACTGGTACAGAGCCGAGTAATGGCCAACACAGCCACAAAAGGCAGGAAGTGGGATGTGTCCTAGCAGGAAGAGGTGGTGACAGGCCAGAGAGGAAAGACGGTAAAGACAGGAGAAAGTCCGGGTGTGATAATGAACAAAATATATTTTAATAACTGTGAAGACATTTATGAGGCTAGACTACTTTTGACATGCTTTGAACTCTGGTTGGCTGATAGCAATGGTTGGGAAAAACAGTTAATGACTGAAAGCCTTGAATAACTGATTGATAGGTTTGGATTTTAACCTATAGCTCAAGCCAAGCCTGACTGCTGTTTCTAGCATGCCTGAGCCATTAGGTTCCCTTGTACAGAGGGTCACCGATTTCCCCTTAAGTGCTTCGTTAATCAAGAATACTAATTTTCTATTTACAATGTCCCTAAGCAGGTCCATTGCTAACAGTGGCTTCTTTTAAGCCCAGTGCCATTTTTGATTATGTAGAACACGAGGCTGAAGAGATGGCTGTGCTTAAAACCACCCGCTGCTCTTGCAGAGGGTGGAGTTCAGTTCCCAGGACCCACGTCAGACAGCTCATGAGTACAGCTCCCTGTCTGCAAAAGGAAAGGGAAGAAATTCCTGGCTAGACAGAGTGGAAGACAGTACTGGCTCTGTCACTAACAGTTCCTGCTACTGGGCCATCCCTTTCTGTACAGTCCCTCTGATGGCTAGTTTTAATCGTCAACTCACAGCAACTTAGAGTCACTTCAGAAGAGTGCCTCTGTTGAGCACAGAGGAATTGCGGGAGACGGTCTTATTGTTAGCTGATGTAGGAAGAAACAGCCCGTTGTGGGTACCACCATTCCCTAGGCAAGGGAGTCCGGAATAGTGAAAGAGAGAGAAACAAACCCAACTGCTAGTGAGTCAATAAGGGTCCCTGAGCTGATTCTCTCTCTGCTCTTGACTGTGGATGTGGTGTGTTCAGTTTTTCCCCCAACTTGCTGCACTACTGGCCTATGACCTGGAATTGTAAGATGAACACATCCTTTACACTCTATTGTTTCCATCCAAATATTTGATTACAACAACCAAACTGAAATGAAAGCAGAACACAGACTAATTCAGATTCCTTGTCAGGGCTTTAGGCTTTGGTTTCAGGAAGCTTTAGGAAACACCTATAAATGAAGGGCACATCAATTGTTTGCCTTAACAGTCACTTGGTGGTATGATTCTGGGATTTTTCTGCTTTTTCGAATCACTCTTGCCAGACTATGTCTTTCATTTACTTGACTTTATTCTAAGGGTCTGGATTCATACAGTGAATTTGTATTGTAATAATTTCATCCAAGTATGGTCATCACAGACAGCAAAATCACCTTTAAAGATGCCAAGTGGATGGTGACCACTCAAACATGCCCTATTTGGTGTTTTACTCAGAGTATTGAAGAATAAAACCTGAATTTCATATACAGAAAAAATGGTCTCTTTTAAAAATCACCAAAATATGAGGGGATGATAGTTCAGTCAGCATCCACTCCACAGAGAATTCTGAATGCTAGATGCCATGCTGAACTGTGAGACTGGATTCGGTGCTCAAGAAAAACATTTCGGGATCAGTATTGTTCAAGGGTCTGGCACTAAGGCGGATAATGTATGCACTCTGCACAAACATGCAGAGATTTCCATCACACTTTCTTGTTGCAGCAGAGATTACTGTGACTGTACCTCATGGGAATCAACGACCCCAGACTGTATTCGCACATGTGGCAGCTTGTCCGGACCACCCACCTGGTGGGGGATTTCATGCTGGGTGGTGGTGTGTGTGTCATAGTGAACTGACCCTCCTGCTGAGAATGACAAAAACTAAAAATAAGACGAAAAAAAAAAGTCAACTTCGAAAGTACTTTCAGGACTATTTTCCAATGCTGAGGTCAGTGGTCTGCCCTTAAACCCATAATTCTTGGTCTGTTTAAAATGCTGTCTTGTCTGTTATTCATCACCTTGTTTCCCTGAGCACTTTGAAGCCCCTCAGAAGGCCAGTTCATGTAGAACAGCGTCAGCTGGTGTGTCAGCAAGTGTTCCAAAATATCAAACTCGCTTAGAGTTGACTGATTGGGAAAAAATAGATAAAATAGTGCAATCTGCATAGATGTGCATCTTCCCACAGTTCCCGTGCTCCTAGGCAACATAGTTAAAATGTAGCCCTAGCCCCTCCATGAAAGTGGACACGCAGCGCAGCAATGCTATAGACTGTGTAGGTGAAAAGGCTGGGTGATTTGGGCCTTTAATTCAGTTCTGCGGGAAACAGTTGCAGATTCTGTCTCTGAGAATCTAAGGTTTCCAAACACAGTGGTTATTGTTTCATGAGTTCTCTGTTAATTACTCCGCACTATAAGAACAGAGATTCAGGGTGGTAAAATATTGCAAAATGTGCTGTAATCCAAAGGCCCAGAAGTTCTATTACTAATTTAGCCTGCAGCACAATTTGATGGGTGGCGATGAATTGAAGGGTGGGGGTTTGCCATATACTGCATAGGCAAACCCAACTCAGGGAGCAGTGACGGAAAGTGTTCCCAGAACACCAAATGACATAGATGGTGGAGAATTATTTTCAGTCAACAGAAGATGAACGAAGGAGATGCTTTCAGATAAAAGAAAAAAGATAGTTCAGGCAACAAAAATATTCATGAAACAATGTTGCTTGCTTTGAGTTATAATTCAGAGAATTCTAATATCCTGACCATGAAGTGAAAATAAACACTTATTTTATTAATCCTACTGTTTTGTAGAATTCTGAGTCAGTAGATAATTAGATAAAGTGAAATAAAACTTATGAAATGTGAAGGGCCTTGATTAGGGGCTATTTCTAGACTCAGGGACACCCAAGAACATTCTTGTGTGCTGGCCAGCCCTGAATCAATCACAATGAAAATTTACACTAAATTGGATAATGCCCTTTCCAGGGGCCATGTGGTAGAAAAGGTGCACACAGGCACAGCTATAAAATGAGTTAGATCTTTCCAGCTGGACAGGAAAGGAACCAGCATAGGACCAAACTAGACCCTCGGAATGTGGGTGACAGTTGTATGGCTGGGGCAGACTGCGGGGCCACTGGTAGTGGCACCAGGATTTATCCCTACTGTTTGTACTGGCTTTTTGGTAACTTATTCTCTTTGGATGAATACCTTACTCAGCCTACATATAGTAGGGAGGGCCTTGGACCTTCCCCAAAGCAATGTGCCTTATTCTCTCTGAGAAGTGGATGTGGGGGGGAGGGGGAATAAGAGGAGAGGAGGGAATGGGAATTCAGATTGGTATGTAAACTGACAAAAGATAGTTTGTTTTCTTTTCTTAAAAAAATAAAATATAAAATGAGTGAGATGATACACACAGCGGCAATGTATGATTAACCAATGGGATGCTGATTGAGTTCCTACGTGTTCATTATCTAAAGACTTCCAGGCTTGCAGTAGGAGGAGCTCTGGTGAGAGCCAGAGTGTGTTCTGGAAGGCCCATGAGCCCTAAAATATGGACATAGCTCAGTTTTCAGGGTTTGCTCAATGGACAGAGTGAGACGAAGTGTACAGAGTGTGGGAACTGGGTGGAAAAGTACACCTAGGTTTAGCATCGCTATAGAACTCCAGTCTACACTATAGAAGAGGATTTCACCTCTGAGCATCAATATGTCAGCCTCTATCTGAGAGCTTCCAAGTTACGTTACATAAAACAGCAATCCCCCATATGGTTTGATGTTTGGAGTGGCTTTAATTTTAAGTTGATATTACTGAATTAGAAAGAAAATGAGTATAATAGATAAAATGACTAGATATTTAAGTCTATTTGCTTTTTAAAATATTTTATTTGTGTCTTTGTGCGCATGCTCATATGAAGGTGGACACCCAGGTGTGTAGACTCATGTGCAAAGAGGTCTTTGTGGGTACCTGTGGAACCCAGCAGAGAGGGACAACTCCCTTGGAGCTGGCATAGGTACAAGGAAGCCTTCTGCAAGAACAGCATATGTTCTTAAATGCTGAACCATCTCTCCATGCACCAAATTCACCTGCTTTCAAAGCCATCTTCACTCAATTGAATAAGGTGTTTTCGTAAAATCTAGCCAATGCCATGCTTCTTATTGGCCAGGCAAACCGGCACTAGGTTTTATAGATCTCTCCCTTGTTTTGGACAATTTACCCAAAATTGACATTTTACTCATAGGCCAAATGACCCCTTCATGACCCCCTTAACAGTGTAACACTATAGTAATCACACCTTCTACTGTTTAGTAGCAGTGAAATAAGTAATCACTACAATTAACTTAGATGCTGAAAAGCTATTTCTAGAAAACAAGTCAATTTACACCTAAAGCATACTAGATTCTGCTTCAGAATTTGGAGCTGAAGTTCATCTGCAATAATAATCACCATGTAACTTGAAACCCAGGAAAATTTTTAATAAAGCAGCATGAATTAAATGTCCTCTAGGATCAGGGCAGAAGCAATATTCTCTCCTCTCACCCATGGTAAGGCTCAAGGCTGGCACGGAAGAAAGACCACAGAAAGAAAAACACAGAAGGCTTATTTCACATGCATTTTCTTGACACCGGAGCCTTTGGCTATGAAGACCCAAAGGTCCAGAGAAAACTGTCTTCCCACACAGTCAGAGAGTAGAATGGTCAGAAGATCAAGGCTGTCTTGATGGCAGTGAGCAATGAGAGCCCCAGAGACCCCTCTTTCTGGGGAGTTCTTGTCTTCCCGCTGCCAGCACTGCCAGAGGGGCAGACAGAGCCACTTGGGAAGCAGATGTGTCTGCAGATGTGGTTGTCCCTTTCTTCTCTAGGAAAAAGTTGATGATAGGAACATAGTTGACCTTCCTTCTTTGTGATCTCTCGGCTTCCTTCAGTTCAGTATATGAGGTGCTTCTACATACACCCCAACATTATCTGCTAGGAAATGAAAAGGGGGTACTCTAAAACACAAGTCTCAATGTAACAAAAAATGAGAGTTAAGTTCAACTTTGTAATTTTGCTTTAATATTATAAATCTAGATATCTGAGCCTTTAGTCTACAAATCATGCTAATTATAAGACTGAAAGAAAACAAATTAATTAAATTGTTTTATTTCAATTCAAGGTGAAGACTTTCTCCACTATATTCTGTGATATTTAAAGAAAATAGATAAAATTTCAAAAATATACCCAAGTAACTAGAAAATGTAATTTATGTGAAGATTTTTAAAAGTAAGTATTTGTGGATGCTAATTGCAACAGTATTAAGCTCTACTCTCTTCCTTCCCTCTCCCCTCCTTCCTCCCTCCCTGGCCCCGATCCTCTCCCCATCATTCTTATTTCTAGGTAGCAATCTGTTTTCCCAAAGTACAGCCCTCTTCAGCACCCTCTTTGGCTGCGTGAGTGTGGGTGCGTGGGCAGGAATTGGATCAAGGTAGTATGGTACTTACCATTTAATTTGGAGTTGTAAATCATCCCAACCGAATCCTAATTGTACAGAGAAGCAATCACACCATTGTGATGCCTGTTTGTTCCATTGTATTGCTAGCTGCAGAGACCCAAAGGAGAAACGCTGCCTTTTAGGAAATATCCCAGATACTTGAAGAACTTTCTCACCATTTCTGCTGTCAGAAATCCACTGCAGTCATAATAGCTCTACCAGAGTTCCGATCACTCAAAAATAAAGCATGTGCATTCAATAGGCATACGGGAACGTTTCAAAGCAGATATGTAATGAGCAACAGGGCTCTGCTCCATTGTTGGCTTAATAAGCATGCACATGCTCATTCATACGCTCCCAGTACCAGCTAAGCACATTTTAAAGTTTCCCAGTAGAGCACAGATGGAAACAAATATGGCTTCTGTATGAGTTTACAGACCTTCGATTTTTCGTTTGTCCAGTTTTAAATTACTTCATTTATTTTTTTTAATTTCTCTTAAACCTTCTCCCTGGTTTGATATGTAGATAAAGCAAACATCTTCATAGCTAGCTTGGGACCTGAAGTGCACTTTCATTTAGCAATCCGCTGCTGAGCTCATTCTCCAGAAAGCACCTGTGAAATTGGTGCCTTCATCTGCCTCGACACAGCATTCTTCCTGAGATTTCCTTAGTTCTGACTGTACTGCATTACTAAACCATTTGAGTTCACTTTCCCAGGCCAGTTTCTTCTGAATTATCTCATGCGGATATAGTCTCATGTCCAGTGATCCGTCTAACCTTTTGAAATCCAATTCATGATGCAGTGGGGTTCTGTTCCACTATCAGCTCAGTTAATTAGACTCTGCATGATTTAATTTGTTCTCAAAGATGCAATCCAACAAGGCATCGCTGAGTACTTAAAACACTGTCGGTATTACACTACTCTGAGAAGGCTTAGTGTTCCCTACAGGGGCAATATGGAAACTGTGACACAGAAATTGTTCAGGTAATCAGTGAAGTCATGTGCAAATGGCATGTAGGAGGATAGAGAAACCCAGGTCTTAATTGAACTTAAAAGAAACTTTGTATAAAAAGTCTACAAAGAAGTATGTAGGGTGCACAGACAAGATCAAGTGCTCACGTGTGTGTGCACCACATCATTGCACGGAATAAACATGCTCCATTTATTTCCTCATTTGCATCTCAATAACACAGAAAAATCAACAAGTAAAGATCATTTAATTTCATTTAATTTTGTAAATCAATAAAATCAATCAGTTTCCTTTAGTCCTACTTGATAAGTTCATTTATGAACAGTTTCTTGTGCTGACTCTACAGCTGTATGATGTTCTATTATCACGAGGGCTTCATTTCTGCTTTAGTCTATGTGTTACAAGATTACAATAGAAAGGTTATGAGCCTATGCATGTTGCCTTTCTGTTACATAAGAAATGGGCTTTCAACAGGCCTTCATTGACTTCTAGTTAGCATTAACTAACACCATAGGCCACTGGGCACTTCTTGCTGAAATAAAAGTTGAAGCATGGATATTGTACTTCTATAATCTATTTATAAAGACATACACACTGACAGGAGGTCTAGGGTCAGGGGTGAGTCTTCCAAATAGCAGTGTTCTATGGTGTCTTATTAAATCCTAACTTGTTTGAGAGGTACAATCTGCAGTGTGAATCTTGGAGTCCAGGAACTCTAAAGAGGAAAAGGAATAGTGCATTGTGGACCATGACTGATTTCTCAATTCCGTTCTATTAAATGTGCCATGTATTAATCCCTCTCCCAAGCTGAACCAAAGCTTGAATCAGCAAACCCAAAAGGCAGTGTGTACCTTGAATAGTCTTCAAAATTACTGAACTGTGTGGAAAGGCAGTGTCTATCAAGAGGAAGAAATGTAAAGTCTCAAGAGATAGAAATATTATTAAATTAATTCAATCCTTCTAATATATATCTCTATGAAGCATAAAGCATTGTTAAATAATATGAATGTATGTCATTATCATCCATCAAAATATGGGAATATAAATAGAATATAAAACCCATACAACCCAGAAGCAGCCTCAAAACATGAGATGGGGTCTAGAAAGATGCCAGAGAGGTTAAAAGTGCTTGCTGCTCTGGCAGAGTAGCCCAGCTTGGTTCCTAGCACCATCAGATACCTATAAATTCAGTTCCAGGTTATCCAACAACTTCCTCTAGCATCTGTGGAAACAGACATTTATGTATATGCCTACATAGACACATACACAGGTGTACACATAATTACCAACAAAAATATTTTTAAAAATATGAGTTGAAATTTTAGAATCTATTTTTTCTCTTTTTCTTGTAAAGCTATAGTGAAGAAACTATCTGTTAAATCAGTAACTATAAGAGGCCATCCTTTAGGCAATAAGAAAGGCAAAGGAATTCTAGTTTATAGAGTGTGCATTGGTTGAATCATCTTTAACAGTTCTTAGATCTGTCACCATTCTCCATTTTCCAGATTTTTTTAAACGACAAATAAAGGAGAATTCCCAGGGCTGGTTGATTCTTCAATATGCTGAGCATCTAGTTGCTCCTCTACCAGCTCTTCTGAAGCCTGCAGTTTCTCTATTGTTAAAGGCTATTGCTTAACCCATACAGGTTATTCTGTCAAGCATTTTAAAGGTAGGGCTGTTGGTGCCTTTGAAATATCAACAGCTGGCAAAGGAAAAAGGCCAAGTTACTTATAAAGGTAAACCTATCAGACTTACACCTGATTTCTCTATGGAAACAATGAAAGCCAGAAGGTCCTGGATAGATGTACTGCAGAAACTAAGAGACCATGGATGCAAGCCCAGACT
>NC_022009.1:92448183-92451273 GCF_000317375.1 Microtus ochrogaster | reverse complement strand
CTCTGTGATTTTGGAGCCTGTCCTGGAACTAGCTCTGTAGACCAGGCTGGTCTTGAACTCACAGAGATCTGCCTGCCTCTGCCTCCCGAGTGCTGGGCAATCTCTCTATTGTTAAAGGCTATTGCTTAACCCATACAGGTTATTCTGTCAACCATTTTAAAGGTAGGGCTGTTGGTGCCTTTGAAATATCAACAGCTGTTGTGCCCTGTTATTGTATAACCTGAATGGTCGGTAACTGTTCTTCATAAAACCTTCTAATATTTTCTTCAGAAACATACATTAATTTATGGTTTGTTTCTAAGATTGGGGAATTGTTAACCTGAGTATGCCATTGCTGTAACAAATCATGTCCTCACAAATTCATTGTTAGCTACATATGGTTTTAATATTCTTCTCTCTCCTTTTGTCGCTATACATTCAACCTATCTCATTCTCTGTTTTACCTGAGATAATGTACTGGTCCCTAAAAACTGAACATTTGCGTTCTAAATAGGCCAATTTGGATGCCAGGATTTTGATGAAATTATTGTTACATCTGTACATGTGTCTACCAGACCTTCAATGACAACATCATTTATTTGTATTTTTAATTTTTGTCTTTATTCATTTCTAGATGTTTGGTAAAATATTTGCTTTATGGCTTCTCCTGAATTTTTTGTTCTCCCTTCTATAGCTCTTCTATTATCCAGAGCAGTATGGTTTCTTACAATTGCTCTGGGAAGGAGTTTCCTCTATGATGGCAGGAAATGACCAAACCAGATTTGGCATAGGGGCTGAATTTGTCATAGGGGTCTGTGAAAGGCCCCTCAAGGAGTTTTCAGACAGCAAAGGATTACCATGAATATTCCTCATTGACCTACATTCTTTAGTCCAAAGTTTGGCTTTGACACACCTTCCACATAAGGGGAGGGACGTTCTGAATTGATTATTCTTAGAAAAAAAATTGTTTCTGAGACCATCCTGTCTACCATCCCATTTAAAGTGACTTTGTTTGCCATAGTTATAACATTGACATTTCAATTTTCCTCAAACCTCTGGAAATCACCTCTCCTATCCATGTATCATCATGTTCATGAGATTTTATATTAATTATATCTCAGATTCATTCATACAAAGGTGCTGATCTTGCCTTTAACTGCCTAATTATTCTTTTTCATAGATAATTAATATTCTCAAAAGCCAGAGATTCAATTATAATTTGTTTACCTTCTGAATTTGGTATCATTCTATTTACTGTTGAAGTCAGTCTTGGAAAGAAATCTGTAAAGTCTTCCTTTGGGCTCTGCATGACTTCAATAAATAACTCACTTTTCTTTCCTATTTCTCTAATTCTTTCCCAAGCATTCAAAACACTGTGTATCATAAATACATGTTGTGGTCATCATATATAGCCTACCTTTCTATAATAGCATAGTCTTCTTCTCCAATATTTTGATCTTGGGAGATTTCCCTACTCCTAGCTTTAATCTGTTGTTCAATAATCTTAGAACCAGGTACTCCATTGTAATTGTGTACCAGTCTCTAAAATTCCATTAACCAAATCTTTTCAGTCATTGGGGATAATTCTATTACAAACTGACTGTGAGTTTAACATTTGCTTCAAAAAGGTGAACACATGCCATATGAGACTAGTGCATCCTTGAATGTCTTTAAATCTAACAATTGCACAGAAGACCAGTTAACTATTACAGAGCCTCTGCCATTTGGCAATTTCTGTAAGGTTACAAAATGTGTAAGGTTGGTTGTCTGAAAACCTTAGGCTGTACCTCTCTATTCTTATAATGCAATGCTGAAAATGACTGACCATTAAATTCTTCTGTCTGGATTGAATCATACTGTGATGTGTTTAGTCAGATTTTTCCAAGGCCTGTATCTTAGCACACAGATTAATCAACTTTTTTATTGATATGACAAAAATTATAATGCTGATAATGTTTGCAATTAACGTTACGTAACTCCCATCTAAATTAGATATCCTCTCATTTAACCATTCCGTTTTCAAACTGTCTAATATATCATCATACAGAGATCCAAATCTGTCCATTATAATGGTTTTACCATTTTTAAATGTGGGGAAAAAATCTCTTTTAACTAATTTTTCCCTTTAAGAATTCCTTTTTAAAAAAAATGAAATCTACTAACGATGTTAATGAAGATGTGAGACTGATTGCTGCTGCATAAAACGGTAAAAGCCTGACTGGATTTTAAGACTGCTACCTAATTTGGCAGCAGCCTGAGAAGGGGGTTCAGGGAGAACCTGCAATCCATGGTGGGGGGGGGGGGAAGAAAGGAATAATGAAAGGAAGAACGAAAGAAAGAGAGAAAGAAAGAAAGATCAACAATGGAGACAGAGGAAAGAAAGGAAGAATGGAAGGAAGGAAGAAGGAAAGAAAGAAAGAGAAGGAAGGAAAGAAAGAAAGAAAGAAAGAAAGAAAGAAAGAAAGAAAGAAAGAAAGAAAGAAATTAATTCATGGTGGAGATGGAGGGAAGAAAGGAAGAATGAAAAGAAGAAAGAAGGAAAAAAGAGAGAAGAAAAGAAAGAAAGAAAGAAGGGAGAGAGAAAGAGAGAGAGAGAGAGAGAAAGAAAGAAAGAAAGAAAGAAAGAAAGAAAGAAAGAAAGAAAGAAAGAATAAGAAAAGAAAGCCTAGCCAAGTGGTGCTGTGGTCCCATGTGCAGCTCTGGTGGAAGCCTAGCATGCAGACTCGGCCTGTGTTGTTGGCTAAAATGCCTCTGGCAAATTACTTTTTTTCTGAATTAATATCCCAAACATTAGGAACCAAATTTAGCACAAATAATAAAAACCTAGAGACAGAAATTGGGGTTCAATCCAAAAACCAGAAAAGCAAAGCAGTCAAGCCACTAGAGCAGGCAAGCCACTACCAAGGCTGGTTGGCTGCAAAACTAAGCAGCCTAAGCCTTTCTCTCCTCCCATTTTATATTCCCTTTAGTGCTGGGATTAAAGGTGTGAGCCACCACCACCTGAATTTGTTTCTGCATTGATCTTGTGTAGCCCAGGGTGGCCATGAACTCTGATGATTCTGTCTCCCAAATACTGGGATTAAAGGTGTGAGCCACCACTGCCTGACCTCT
>NC_022009.1:92442457-92447073 GCF_000317375.1 Microtus ochrogaster | reverse complement strand
CAAGGCCTGTATCTTAGCACACAGATTAATCAACTTTTTTATTGATATGACAAAAATTATAATGCTGATAATGTTTGCAATTAACATTACGTAACTCCCATCTAAATTAGATATCCTCTCATTTAATCATTCCGTTTTCAAACTGTCTAATATATCATCATACAGAGACCCAAATCTGTCCATTATAATGGTTTTACCATTTTTAAATGTGGGAAAAAAAATCTCTTTTAACTAATTTTTCCCTTTAAGAATTCTTTTTTTTTTTTTTAATGAAATCTACCAACGATGTTGATGAAGATGTGAGACTGATTGCTGCTGCATAAAACAGTAAAAGCCTGACTGGATTTTAAGACTGCTACCTAATTTGGCAGCAGCCTGAGAAGGGGGTTCACGGAGAACCTGCAATCCATGGTGGGGGGGAAAGAAAGGAAGAATGAAAGGAAGGAGGAAAGAAAGAAAGAAAGAAAGAAAGAAAGAAAGAAAGAAAGAAAGAAAGAAAGAAAGAAAGCAACAATGGAGACAGGGGAAAGAAAGGAAGAATGGAAGGAAGGAAGAAGGAAAGAAAGAAAGGGAGAGAAGAAAAAAAGAGAGAGAAAGAAAGAAAGAGAAATTCATGGTGGCGATGGGGGAAGAAAGGAAGAATGAAAAGAAGAAAGAAGGAAAAAAAGAGAGAAGGAAAGAAAGAGAAAGAAAGAAAGGGAAAGAGAGAGAAAGAAAGAAAGAAAGAAAGAAAGAAAGAAAGAAAGAAAGAAAGAAAGAAAGAAAGAAAGAAAGAATAAAGAAAAGAAAGCCTAGCCAGGTGGTGCTGTGGTCCCATGTGCAGCTCTGGTGGAAGCCTAGCATGCAGACTCGGCCTGTGTTGTTGGCTAAAAAGCCTCTGGCAAATGACTTTTTTTTTTTTTCTGAATTAATATCCCAAGCATTAGGAACCAAATTTAGCACAAATAATAAAAACCTAGAGACAGAAATTGGGGTTCAATCCAAAAACCAGAAAAGCAAAGCAGTCAAGCCACTAAAGCAGGCAAGCCACTACCAAGGCTGGTTGACTGCGAAACTAAGCAGCCTAAGCCTCTCTCTCCTCCCATTTTATATTCCCTTTAGTGCTGGGATTAAAGGTGTGAGCCACCACCACCTGAATTTGTTTCTGCATTGATCTTGTGTAGCCCAGGGTGGCCTTGAACTCACGGAGATCCCTCTGTTGATTCCGTCTCCCAAATACTGGGATTAAAGGTGTGTGTTACCATTGCCTGACCGCTAGTAGCTTTAGTTTCGCCTCTAGTCTTTAGGTAAGATTTATTTATCAAAAATACAAATAGTATTCCACTACATAGCACCACATGAAGATATTTGACAGAGTATGGACATGGAAAGATATAAGCTGTGCAGAGTCACTGACTGTGTGGAACGCAGTCTTTATGGAAACAGGAAAGGACATTAAATAGCACTGAAAATGGCAATACAATTGGTTAACAGTAAAATGCAGTTATTCTGAACATGCTGTTAAAATATAGGCAAGAAATTGGCAGGTGATTTGTATTAAAATCAACATCATTATAATCTCAGTGTTTGGGAGGGTAAGGTAGGAGTATTAATGAGTTTGAGGTCAGGCTCGTTTACATTGTCTTGTAGGTTGAGGCTAAGTAGAACTACAGAGTAAGGTTATGTATCAAAAATTAAAAAAAAAAATGAAGAGGAAAAGAGTCATTGATTGCTTATACCAAAGCTTCTTTAACCAGCTTGTGAACCCACATGAAGGTTACACACTCAAGCTGGGGATCACAAAAACTTAGCAATGGTAAAGTTTTCTCAATATATTCAAATGTGTAATGAATGAATCCAAGGAGTGTCCAACAGCACTGGCCTTGGGGTGTGGTGTCTTCACTGCGGCTTGGTTCTGCACACACATGCATGCTCCACCATACATGAGTCAGCATATTCAATGCCAACACACACAGCCTGAAACACCACGGCTCTGATCCCACATCAGAGTGGCCGTGCTGTGCACATGCCTTCATGTTCTCTAGAAACATAGATGCTTAATTATGGAAAATAGAGGCTTAACATTTTCCTACCATCATTCCTCAGGATGTAAATGCCAAATTAATACACCTTTCAGTCAAATAGAGTTAGAATAAGTGGTTTTAAAAATTGCTGCTTGCCGGGCGGTGGTGGCGCACGCCTGTAATCCCAGCACTCGGGAGGCAGAGGCAGGCGGATCTCTGTGAGTTCGAGGCCAGCCTGGTCTACCAAGGGAGTTCCAGGACAGGCTCCAAAGCTACAGAGAAACCCTGTCTCGAAAAACCAAAAATAAAAATAAATAAATAAATAAAAATTGCTGCTTGACATACTGCCTTGATTTGCATACAAAACTATTCAGTGGAGTTTTGCTTGTACTTAGGACACAATTCTTAATATTTTCTGCAATTCTAAACACATATCCATTACTTTAATAGATTTATGTGTATTTATACATATATGTCTTTGTATGTATGTGCATATGAATAAGGTGTCTGAAGAGACAAGAAGAAGGTCTTTGGATCCCTTGGAGCTAGAATTATAGGCAGTTATCAGCCATTTGACTTGGTTGCTGGGAAGTGATTTCAGACTTCTTCAAGAGCAGCAAGTTCTCTTAACCACTAATCAGTCTCTACAGCCCTAAAATTCCATTCTTTATGCAAAAATAATCACACACACCAATTTCATTATTATGAAAATTTGAATTGACTTTAAGAAAGAGTACAATTCTAAGTATGCCCCAGAATTGTTTTAGCATCTATTCCTTTATGAGTGATTATCAGTAAACATGTTCCCAGAGGCATTTGAAATTTCTGTTGGCAAACAGGGTTGTGTTAGGACCAGTGGAGAAAATGAAGTCAAAAATGACTCCAAACTTTTATGCCCGAATGACAAAAGAATGAGACAAAGTTCTTCATCTGAGTAAGGAAGGCACCTAATAGGGCTTCAGTAAATGCTGGAAGTCCATTTGGTCTCATTTATTTTCAAGTAACTAATCTATACCCAGAATGCTCAGTCCCAGAAGGGCACTTTCTGTTTCGGTCTGTCAAATCAAGAGAGTTCTCTTCTAGAACTCCCTCCTTTATGTTTTCAAGTCTTCCTCTGAGTGATTGGAAGCAGGAAGTGATTAATATTTATACTGTTTGTGACTATTAATAATTAAACTTAGTCACGTCAATAAGCTACCCTGCTGATTCTATCAGCTGTGTCATTGCAACATCTTCTATGATGTCCTTTTCAAAACCCATGTTAATCGTGGTTGTGAAGGGGTGGTGCTTTCAGAAGTGAACAATTTGTTGTGAAATGGAGGTTGTGCACCCCGCCCTAGCAACCTTTCACCATGTGTCTTGTATTTATGAGTGAGATCTTCCAAGCTCATTATCAGCGCAGTGTGTTTCTGTGTGTAATAAAAGGTCACAGGTGACCTACTGAAGCCTGGTCTAACACAGATTTAGATGTCTGCCTTTGTCCCCTCTCATCATGCCACGTTCCTTCAATAACCAGTCATTTATGGTCAGATGCTAGATGTTGAGAATTTTGCTTTGCCAGATGCTGTGTGTTCTTGTACGTCTGTAAATAAGGGAAATTGTACTGTGATGGATTTTAGATATTTGGAAACAATTTGATCCCTTGAGTTTCCCCATTTAAGATTTTGTGGTCTGTATCTGAGAATAGTTAGCATCCAGATTTTTCTTTTCCTATAGAAGATCAATTGTCACAGAACAAGATGCTTTGTAACTTAGGAAATTTTCACTCGTTTCTGGCAATCGGGCGCTCTGCAGTTTCTTCTCACACCCCTGCTGCTTAGACTCCGCAGAGTCTCAGGGACACCTTCAGAGTTTCCATTGTGCCCCTCGTCTCTGGCAACCTTTGTGAAAACACACATCACCTTGGTTTTCTCAGCTTTGGAGCTACTGCCTTCTCCCTCATCATGCTGAGGTTCAGGCTTCCTCACACCTTGGGTAATTTTAAGCTATCATTGACTTTTGCTGGCGCATGCTCATTAATGCACAGGGCATTCAAATATCTATCGCTGTGTATTTTGGTAAAGAGAAGAAACCACACTCGGCCTTTTTAGATCTTGATCAGATGTGGGGAGTCTGTCCTTTATATATTTTATTTTATTCTTATAGTTTGAAAGTTAGCATTATCAAGGAAAACATAGAACCAAAGACATTTGACACTTACAGTGTCACCAGTTAGGTAAACACAGCCCCACCCGTGAGCCCCAACAATATCTGTACAACTGTGTCTCCCCTTAGAGGCCTCATCCTGTCACATTATCACTCCAGTTGGCCGCTGTCAGTTTTAGCTGCAGAATTTCAGGCAAATCAATTTATGTAATAAACATTTTGTGTGACAAAGAGCTGTGATGTTTTTAGCTGGTTGTATCCATCAATAATAATTTTTGAGGGGGTAGCATTCAAAATGGCAGAGAAAAGCCAGGCCATTAATCATGCTAATAAAGCAGTCTATCACTAAGCATTATCAGACCAATTCTTTTTATTACCAAATATGCCTAGATGAATACTACAGCATGATTTTCAAACAATCCTGAAGTTTTTCAATCTAGGACATGTTGCTAGGACAAGCATTGCCTT
>NC_022009.1:92439312-92441698 GCF_000317375.1 Microtus ochrogaster | reverse complement strand
CTTTTCTTTCTGTCTTTTTTTCTTATTTTGTTTTTAGACAAAGACTCACTATGTAGCCCAGGCCGGCCTCAAAATCACAATAATCCTCCTGTTTAAGCCTCCTATGTACTGGGAATCTAGCCACATACTCAGACAAACAATTGAAAATGCATTATATCCTGTGCTGGCCCATGCTCAGTTCAGTTGCTTTTTCAAGGCTTGGGGGCTGATTGTTCGTGTTTGTTAACAAATAAAGTTTATAAGTAAAAATCCATCAAAATTATTGCAGTCAATTAAAATAAAATGCTTCCAACTATATACACGCTGCTTTCTGAAGTAAATCAATGTTTTGCCCAATAAATATATTTAAAACATTTTTAATTTCTCAAAGAGCATTTAAAGACATTGCACTTGGGGGTGTTGAATAATCTTAGCCCTAGTTCATTGTCTGGGTCTAACTGCATGGAGAGTCAGCATTAAAGCAAAGAGTTTTCTCTAGCTCATGGTTTTGATCCAAAGTCCAGGGTGTGAGGAGAGCTGCCTCTGCAGATGGGCTTCCTGCTGGCAGTCTCCAGGCAACACAGAGAGCATCCTGTGGTTAGGGACCTGGAGCTTGGGTCAGGCTGGGCTTGAGTGACATTACTGTTAATCAGAATCACTTTTGAGGTACCCACTAATCCATTAATTGTTAACTCAAAAATCCATTCACAAGCAGAGGTGGATCACTGCCTAATGGTCCTGTTTCCAGCTCTTAAACTCTCATACTGGAGACTGAATTTCAGTAAGCTTAAAAGGTTAAAATTATATAAACCAGAGCAGTGAACTTGACTTTATAACTGCAGTTATAGTTAAAGTATGCCATGGTAATACAAGATTGTTCTCCCTTTTTATTAAAATACAGAAAATGAGATTATTACAAAACATTCTAAAATATTTCACTAAAGTACTTATTTCATTTTGTGAAGTTTGAATTTCTAGGCAGTAACATATATGTGTTATATAAATATGTGGGTATATTTTAATATATGCTATATATTTAAAATGATGAAAGGATTTTCACTTTATCTTATTGGGAATATATACATATACCATCCAAATTACTTTATTTGGTAAAAATAAAATATGTTATAGTCCAATGGAAAAATACATCAGAAACATTCTTTTAGGCTTTCAGCTATGATCAAAGTTAAAATAAATAAGTGCCATTCTGCAGGCATTAATCTGTATCTTCAAACTGCATGCAGAATGAGACCAACCTTAGGGAGAGTTTTTCAATGAAAAAGAATTCAGTAATAGGATATAAAATGGAAACGGATTTTATGTATCTATTTCCCAAGGCTTATCACTGAATAGCCTTTATAAAGAATTTAGTAAGACCAAATAGAACCGCAACATCAAAGCCAACACGGAACACATTTCCTCTTAGGGTGCCTGCAAATTGGAATGAGGTCTCTAAGGAGACCTCCATCTCTCACATTCCGTACGCGAGGCTGGCAGAAAATAAATTAAACATTTGATCTGATTAATACTATCAAACCACCTACCACTTGGCTTAAGGGAAAAAGTGGTTATTTCATCCCATGGCTCAGACTCTCCCTTGAAGATACCATCTTTTCCAGAGAGCTTGCTGGACTCCTGTCCTGGGCCCCTGGGTTAGAAAATATAGGAGATAGATCTGACCATCTCCTCCACGCCCACCTAAGATGCTACAGTGGCATGGCACCACCCCTGAAGATCCCTGGATGCTCAACACACTTAGGTACTTGGGTTGAGTTGTTCTTTCTGTTTGGGTACCTCTGGATCCCCCCTCATCAAAACTAGTCAAGAGCTTTACCTGGTTAGCGCTGATATTTTCTGGGAGCAGCATTGTTTACTAATGTGGAATATTTCTATTACACTCCCGTTTTAAAAAAAATCACATTTCAGTTGGCCATGGAGGTGCATGCCTTTAATCCCAGCACTCGAGAGGCAGGGGCAGGTGGATTTCTATGAGTTCGAGGCCAGCCTGGTCTACAACAGCTAGTACCAGGACAGGCTCCAAAGCTACACAGAGAAACCCTGTCTCGAAAAAACATAATAAAATAAAATAAAATTACATTTTTAAACTTACAAACCAGTATGGGTTTCCTAAGACCTTTTCATCCTTAGTTAACCCACTCCTTTTCCCTCTGTGCCTCTAACATCACGTATACCTTTAGCTCCCAGAATCCTCCCAACTCTGTTAATCAATATCACATGGGTTCTGCTATCTCCTCCCATTGTATCTGAGTGAAAGACTGTAGGCTGCCTTACAGCTTCTTAATGTTCTCTTCATTTTGGTTAGCCCTTCCCCCATCCTCATTCCCAGCCCCATCATCCCATTGCCCAGCCCCATCATCCCATTGCCCAGCCCCATCATCCCATTGCC
>NC_022009.1:92422010-92439212 GCF_000317375.1 Microtus ochrogaster | reverse complement strand
CCCATTGCCCAGCCCCATCATCCCATTGCCTGCTGGAGCCTCCCCGCTCCCTGTGTTCTCCATCTCTCCCCTCTACCTTCATTTCATCTACATTCTGCTGTCTCCCCTCCCTAAATGCATTCTCTCCAGTGGCCTGTTTCCAGTTTCCCGGTTTCCATGTGTCCTCCCAGCTAAACACACAAAATAAAAGATTTGGAACTAGGCCTCGCATGAGTGAGAACATCGGATGTTTTTCTTTGTGAGCCAGGATGTCCTCAGTCTTTTTCTTCTCCCAGTTCTCTTCATTTCCCTGCATTTGACTCTGCAGATAAGTGAATATTCCACAATGTATATGCACTGTGTTGTCAATATTTGTTAATCAGCTGATGGACATCTAAGTTGGTTTATTTCCTAGCAGTTGTGAGCAGAACAGCAATAAACACGGACTGCTAATAGTGATATATAGTCCTTTTGACATATGCCCAGGACAGGTTTATCTGGGTCACATGACACATCTATATTTAATTTTAAGAAAGAAATCCTGCAGATTTACTCTCAAAGTGGCTGTACTCATGGACACTTCTGCCAACTCTCCTCCTTTCCCCAGATCCACACCTGCATTTCTTGTCCTTTTTATTCCCTATCAGCATGGCTTGGGGACAGGAGGAGGATTCTTTGCTTAGACCTACAGTTCTGCCTGGGAATCTGTCTTCAACAAGAAGAGGGACTTTGCCCACAAGGGCATCATTGTCCTCAGATGGCATTTGTCACCTCCTTCACACAGTCTGGGTTTCTTTGAAGAGGTGGACCCTGCTGTGAGCAGAGAGGCATGGGTGTTCAGCCTCACTTCCCACATCTGATAAAGGCAAAAAAGCTTTGTTTGTTTTGCTTAGCAGCTATCATGAACAGGACAGAATCACCCCACTCGGGGTGAGAATTAAATCTGTGAGGAAAGCACAAATTTGGCTCTGATTTAGGATTAGCTGTAAATAATAAATAAATGAATAAATAAATGAAAAGTGGAAAGGAAAGGTGGTTTTATATTAAAGCCATGTATTGGGAAAGAAGAGTTAATTTTCTGTGCTGTGGGAATTCCCCTCTGCATGCTGTGAATACATTGGTGAATAAAGAAACTGCCTTGGCCTGTTGATAGAACTTAGGTAGGTGGGGAAAACTAAACTGAATGCTGGGAGAAAGGAGGCAGAGTCAGGAAGAAGCCATGGAGTCCCTGCCAGAGACAGACGCTGAACAGAACTTTACCCGGTATGCCACAGCCACATGGTGATACCCAAATTAATAGGCATTGGTTAATTTGGGATATTAGTTAGCCGAAAATATACTTAGTGGCGAAACAATATAACAAATAATATGGTTTCGTGTGATTATTTCGGGTCTGATCTGCTGAGCAGCTGGGAACCAACAAGCGGGCTCCCTCCAATATTTCGTTTTAAATAAAATGTTTTTAAACCATGCATAGGCCTATGATAAGCTACAGATACATATAATAATTTGATTTTTTCTTTTTCAGTTGGAGTATAAACACAGGCAAGGTGATGGCTGCAGATAAGAATTTTGTAATGGATCCCTCAAATTTCGTTTAACAGGAAAATATCTTTAAAGGTTTTCTATACAATGTTTTCCATAATATAAACAGGCTTGATTCTCATTTTACTAGTTCTTATATTCAACATGATAAAAAATAAATTTTTTGCAAAAAGAATTTATCATATCCACTCATAATTTTATTTAAATTAATTTTGCTAAATCTAACTTTGAAAACTTCAGTCTTATTTTGATTTAAGTCATTAACTGCAATAAAATGTATTATTTAAAAACTCATGAAATTTATGAAAGGAAAATAACAGTATATTATTGGAAGTTATATTATGTATGATGTCTTTTTTCCTCTAAATTTCTCTTAAAATCCAACAGATTTTTTTTTAACAATTCATGTTATATACCATATATCATGTTACCGCATCTCATATGCCACATTTCAGGTACCACTTGGATATACCACATCCTGTGAAATATGCTATTGTTCATATATGAAATACATGCTATAAAATTCAGGACATTTAAATAGGAAAAGAAGAAGGAAAGAAGGCAGCAGCGGCAACAACAACCAAAACCTACAATGAAATGAAAGGAAAAATGATGTGTTGTCCATCCATCATCATAAATTTCACTAATCTTGCTCCTGGTTGGATGGGCAAATTACAGAAGTGATTGGCCTAGTCAGTTTGCCATCATGAAATAGATCCACAGGAAATAAATTTTTCTTCCAAAAGTCATAGTAATTAATAATCATTACTGGAAGACAATGTCTTCTGCTTACCAATTGAGCAACCAGGAACTATGATGGAAGCTCATGGGTTCACACTACAACCTGCATAATTCAACGCCTAGTAATCCACATCTCTGAGCTGGTTTTCTACTCTTAGAGGCTCCTTGGCTTCCTTAGAGCAGAGCTATCACCTGGGGAATAGTCATGCAAATCATGAACCTTCAGGATAAATCTGTGTATTTAAATCATAACAGTGATCAATATAGATTAGCACGTGCATCAGTTATAGCTACTACAATACACGCTGAGTTTTGCTAGATGAGATTTGGGTTTTTAAGGAGACTTTCAGTTCTGAAGCTCATTCTTTCCCCCTGCACCGCCCCGCACTGGGAACCGGATAAATAATAAATCATTTAAAAAGTAGATGATAGATTAAACTCAAACTGTGAAGATAGCGCCAAATAAAAGTAAATTTCACGTTATTTTTGAGCCGTGAAGTCGAAGGCAGAAATGTAGACAGAGAGATCATGTTTAAGAGACAGGATTGCCTAAGATTTCACAGGGATTAAAAATAAAAGCACAAACCAAAATATAACTGAGACAGGAAAGGGAGCAGGCGTCTGGGATGACAAAACTGTCTGCAAAGAAGCTGTAAGTTTTTCATTATGGGCAGAATTGCTAATGAGTGCAGAATCACGGGGCTTTCTGAAACACCACAGGAAAAAAGCCTCACTCCGAAGTTGTGTCTTTGAAAGCAAATCTGGAGTCTCTGCGTGTTGCACACACACGTGCATTTCTTGTCGACAAGAATTCACAATGGAAGCACACATGAGCAATTGGACAGTGAGAACTCACAATATGTGGGCTTGACTTGAAAGAGAATCTTCATATACAAACAACGCCAAGTTAGTGATACAGAATAAGTATTTGTATGTTGCACAACTTAGATATCTTTGCTTTTTGTACTGTGTTTTCTTTACTGGCAACTAGCTTTTTGGAAGCAAAGCAGGCCTAAGTTACAGTTCTTTGCAGGAACAGAATAAATATGTGGATGTAGTTGGTTAGGTACAGACAAATACTATCTAAGGGAATGCACAAGATTGATTCATATGTTTGGAGGCTGGCTAGTCCAGCAATGGCCATCTGTACCCTGGGATGTTAGAGAACTCTTAGCTGTTTATCCCCAGAAGCTGGCAACCTTTGAATAAGACTAAGACTGGAAGTCGCTGCAGCCCTTGGTGTCCCTCCACACTGAAAGGAAGAAGGAACAGTCTGTCGACAGGCAGCATCAGCCATGTTAGGTATACTGGTCTGGAAGGTTTCCGCTTCCCAGTCTCTGGCTGCCTTCCTTCTGCTTGCAGTACATAGAAAGTCCAGGTTATTGAATGTGCTGCTGATATTCAAGATAGTCCTTCCCTTTACCCTCTCTTGTGAGTTTTCTCATGTGGCAAGTGTCTCTCAGTATGGCCTCAGAGACACACTCTGAGATGGACTCTTAGTAACCTTCTAGGTTCCTCGCAAGACAACCATGTGTAGCTGGCACAAGTCCTCTGGTCTCTTGGTCCCTGAACCCATCTTCTTACACCATACTTGGCCCCCGGGAAAACAATGACAAGATCTCAGTTCTGCTAACCCTGTGCAGACTGAGAACGTTTCTGTCCTTCCTAAGGATACCTAAGAACTAAAACATGGCAATGGAGGTTGAATAACACTTAATCAGCAATGCTAAATGAATCGTGTTATTACATGACAAAGTAATGAGAGAGAGGCCTCAGTGAAAACTGAACCCTTGATAATGTGCTGCATAATTATTGAAAACCCAGAGAAAGATATTGGGGTTCAGCCTGAAAATCAGAAAAGCAAAACAGCCAGACACTGGCTCTTACCTCTACCTCAGTCTGAAATGGCGATCCTGCCTTCAGGAATCTCAGAATGAGACTGTGACTGAGAACTGTCTCCTCCCATCTTATATTCCTCTCTAGGGCTGGGAGCAAAGGTGTGCACCACTACCAACTGGCTGGTTTGTATGGCCAATTAGTGTGACTCCTGGGATTAAAGGTGTGTGCCACCACTGTGGTCTGTAAGACTGACCAGTGGGGCTGTTTCACTCTTTAATATTCAGACAGGCTTTATTTATTAAATTACAAATGAAATGTCACTACAGTAATGGGCCACCAATTGCCAAGTGATGAGAACTGTTCTAGTACCCTAACTTTCACAATGACACTCTATCAGAAGATGGATGTGACACGTAAGTGATAGAGACTGAGCAGGTCCTAGAGATGCATTGACCCTAATGACATGATTTCTACCTCTGGTACAGCACCTCCTCCTTTCCCCAGTATGCACCTGTGTCTTTATAGGTATGGCTTATCATCAGTTGACTAGAAGAAACATGGGCCTGGTTTAAAGATTTATTTGTGTGTATGTATGTGTGTGTGTATCCATTTGTATATGTAGGCTCACATGAGTGCACATGCCCAAGAAGGTCAAAGGTAATCAATATACATACATACATACATATATGTATGTATATATATACATATATACATACATATATGTATGTATATATGTATATATATATATTGTTACGACATAGAATGTTTTAACCACACTTCGGGTGCAGAGAAGATCAATGGACAACCTCTTGACTGTCTCTGAAATTCCCTCTCACAAAGTGATTTCTTAACTTACTAACACTGGGTCCATTTTCTAGTGGAAATCAAAGTTTTATGTGGCAAATTCCCTCCAAATTCCAATCCCTCCGAGTCTTTCAGCTCTTTATTGAAATAAGCTAATAAGTAGCAGACCTCTGCTCATCAGTAACAGCCTGTCTTTTTTTTATTTTAATTTTATTTGTCGAGACAGGGTTTCTCTGTAGCTTTGGAGCCTGTCCTGGAACTCGCTCTTGTAGACCAGGCTGGCCTCGAACTCACAGAGATCTGCCTGCCTCTGCCTTCCGAGTACTGGGATTAAAGGTGTGCGCCACCACCGCAGGGCATCAGGCTGTCTTTTGATGGGCATATCAGTTAGTCACCAAATAAACCATTAGTATATTTTTCCTCCACAAACTACAATATTAAATCCAGAACCCCTACTATTTGAGCATATACCAACAAATCCCTCCACTTTCTATTACACACTGATTTTTCTGCCTATTCCATATGCCGATCATCCACCACCATGCATATTTCCTAGAGCTCTGCATGAAATAGAAAGCTGAAGGAGCCCTTTAGAGGTATAGAGCATGTCCTCCTCAGCCCCTGAGCCTGTTCCGGAGACTTGAGTCTGGCTGTTGAGTTCCCTGCGGAAATGAGAGTTAGTGAGCATGGATGTGTCCACAAGAGCATCAGCAATGTCCTGCTGGGCCACTGAGGTGAGTCACCATTGTTACAATAGGCAGTACAGACTCAATCCCCACTAACAGAGGTAGAGAGGATGGTAGTACAATGGGTAGAACGGTGGCCTCCCTGTCACTAAGCCGTTGAGACCACTTCCTCTAGTGAAGTAAACCGGGGAGAATCTAGGAATTCAATTCCCCCAGCCTCAGAAGGATTACCCTCCTCCATCTCCAAACCTCCAGCCTAATTTATAGGATGCCACTCTTGTAATCAGCATCTCTCCTTTAAGTACAGACACCCTTGGAGTCTGACAATTCAACTCGCCTTGTACGTCAGCCAGTTACATGATGAGGCCTTGGCTTCGGCCGTGGGCAACTTCAATCCTATGGCTTTCAGGACAGAAGGTTCCCCTTCAGGGCACACTTAGAAGCCTGTAGATTGTTTGTGCACATCTGGAGCTGCGAAATTGAATCTCTGAGCTCATTCTTTGCATTTATTGCTGTGTCCTTCGATGCCAGGAGCCACCAGCCAGCATCATTAGACTCTTTGTTTCCCAGAAACGCTTCGAAGGATCATATATACAGCCACTAAGTCCCTCACCTCTCACAAGTGGTGAATTAGGAGTGTTAAGCGCATTCTCCGTGTATATCCCTTTAAATAGTTCATACCAACAATTGCCAAAGTTCTCTCTATGGCCAAAGATTATGGAGAAACCATAAAAACAATGAAAGAAATCAATCTTTACAATTCTTATTCTTCAGAGTCAATTTTGGTACCAAAATCTCTATCTGTGTTATTTAGGGCTTTCTGTTGCGAAGGAAATTAATATAATATAATAAATGTACTGTAATATGCAGTATCATAAAATGAAATGTACTATAATGATACATCAGCCTATATATAAATTATATATAGGTCCATTATTGTTTATTATATATTATAGGTCTAGATTTAAAATTTTCAGTGAATCCTGACTAGCTTGCCCTTCCCAGCTACAGGCTGTCTACTCCTACTGTGGATGTGGACTAAGAGACTGTGAGACCAATAGAGCTGATCACTGCCACGTGATAGACACAGCAGGAGAAATGGCATCCATGATGCAGCCTGTGCCTAAGGCTATAGGCCCTGAATCTCCCTGGAAGGCTGCTGGTGAGACTCCACAAAAGAAGGCAGATGAGGCAGGAGGATGATGGCCCATGATCAAGGGCCTTGATGGCCATAGCAGCTCAGGGAGAACCTGCTATTCAGTATCTTTTAGGTTTTTTTGTTCTACCATGCACTCCAGGCACATTGGATGCTGCCTCTTGCAGCTGGAATTTTTCCTTCCTCAGCTGGCCTGTGATATGGGGTTCCCCTCTGTATGCGGTGAGTACCACTGATTAATAAAGAAACTGCTTTGGATCTATAGCAGGGCAAAACAGAGGTAGGCGGGGGGGGGGCTAAACTGAATGATGGGAAAAAGAAGGCAGAGTCAGAGCGAAGCCATGTAGCCCTGCCTGAGACAGACACTGGAACTTTACCTGGTAAGCCACAGCCTCATGAAGATACACAGATTTGTGGGAGATGGGTTAACTTAAGATATGAGTTAGCCAGAAACACACTTAAGCTATTGGCCAAACAGTATCGCAAATATTATGGTTTTTGTGTGATGATTTTGGTTCTGAACAGGCTGGGAACAAACAAGCAGCCTCCTCCAACAGGCCTCCATGGAAATTACTTCTGGGAACATCTTTCCAGAGCAGCACAGAGGTAAAGCTCTTAATGGGGATTAGTCCAGCCTGTAGTTTGCTTTGCTTTAAAAGGCCCAGAGACTAAAATAAAAGAGAAAATTGAATTTATTTTCAGGTTGACAAAATTGGGGAAAAAGGTCTTTTAGTATCTCCCTGACATTGCTGTGTCCATGTTAGAATTTTATGGAAGAGAAAGAGCATAAGTCATAAGATCCATGGAAATCCAGCACAGTGTTCCAATCTTCCAGTCATTGACGATTGCATCACCCACTGAGACCCATCAGAGACGCCCTGGTGAGCTCCTCCTCAGCTGTACCTTCCTTGTTCCTAAGATGTTTCTCAGTCAATCTGGCAATGAAGATGAACCAGAAATCTCTTACCCAATTCTGAATATTTGTTTAATTTTATTGCCACCATTTTCAATCACACACACACACACACACACACACACACACACACACGTCACATTAATATATATCCTGCTGTTGTGGTCAAAGAAGAGTCACAGGAAATAGGAGAACAAGAGTGATCTCTTCAGGAGACAACGAATAAAGGAAAAGAAAGAAAAAGGAAAATGGGCATTTGCCTTCATAGGGCATCATCAACTCTCGGTGCCTTCCATGAAGGTTGCTCCAGCTTACTCTTCATTTCCTCTCCTCTCAGCAGTTCCCTGCCTCCTGATACCTTGATAATCCTGAAACCTTAGACATAAGACCAGACCCCATGAGTGCTCAGGGATGCGGCTCAGGGATGAATTAACAACATATATAATATGGAAAATCAAATCTGAGAACAGTCTACACATATCATCATATTTGACAAAAATGGGTAGAGACTAATCTAGATTCTATCAGTTCCTGTCTTACCTTAGGCCCATAGATGTAGGCAAATCCCATGCACTGTTCACATGTGCAAAGTCTCAGCATCATGAGAGTGGCAAAGTCTGGTCCAGGTGAGGCTCAAAGGGATGGCAAAGTATTCCTCAGGGCTCTGTGTACAAATGAGTGACCAGTGTGGACAAGAACTAACTACTGCAGTCTCTTCCTCCTCCCTGTGTTTATGGTCTGAGGCTGCTCACCTACAGAGACTGCCTACTGAGAATAGCCATCTCCCTCCCCTCTCCCGTGTGTAATAGACACACTGAGGTTCCAGGTTACTGTGATAGTCGGCTCCATCAGTGTGTACACTTCCCACATCCCCCGGCTTTTCTGTGCATGCATCTGTATGTCTGTGCTCACTAACCTAGTCAGGATTCCAGACCCACGTTACGTGAGTCACAGCACAAAGGATTCTAATGATGACTGTGCCATGGCTCTGCCCCATTTGCTCTTTTCATGCCCTGATTAGAATAATGAGACATTTCATGTTTAGTGCATTTTTTTCATGGGAAATTGAAAAGTTCATCTAAAACATTCTAGGTATACTGCATTGGGCCATCCAACCCCATTAGTAAGCCGATCAATGTTCACCTCTCTGTCAGACCTAGCATCTTTTCAGTCATTAGGTACAATTCTAAAGTTACTTACCAGCAGGTCTCTGGCTTCTATCAGCTGAAAAGCTAAGGACATCATCAGACAACCGCTGATGTTAGATCACAAAGGAACCAACACACCTCATGTTTCCACCAAGACATTTGGAAAAAGTTTTGATCTATGACTTCTTTTGTTCTATGATTCTGAAAAGTTCACAGGACACCTTCTGCATTGTGATTTGAAGCCCACAGATCCACATTTCTGGGCCACCATCTTTTGTATATAAGAATGAGCTGTCTCTTCTCCCCATTGAGGACATAGCTGTGTTTTGTGTGACTAACACTTGGAACTGTTGCCATTTAGTTTTGTATGCTTTGATGGTAGTTGAAACAGTAGCAGAAAAACATACTGACATTATTTGCTGCTTCTGCAACAATTTTTTCTCTTCCCTAATTTCATGTAAGAGTGGTTGTGCCTTAGCACTCACATGTAGTCAACTTAAGGAAATGTTAGTTTTCCTTTAAACAATAAATATTAACCATAAACACACATACAAATATACATACAGATATGAACAAATGACCACTAGAACTAAATCCAACCATGATCTAAAGAAACATCGAAATATGTATTCAGTAGGTCTTTGCTATTTTACGGCATTTCTAAAGATCCATGCTGCAATATCTGAGCTAAAGTGACTCTTTACAATGCATTGTCTGCCCAGGGACTGCATCTGTCTTTCCTGTTGGGCTGGTGCTCTATTCCTGAGAGAGGATAAAGAGCCCCAGAAGAGAACTGGGACATCTTTCTAAAGAAGTAATGCAGTTATGAAAAGCACACTTGGTCAGCTTTTGTTAGTAGCCATGTGGAATCACATGGCAGTAGGCAGCACTGCCACCTGAAGGGAGGCATGACTTTCCACGTAGGCAAGCCTGGTTTGTATCTATCTATCTATCTATCTTAAAATCAACAAAAGTGGGATCTGAAACATGATGATCCATTCATTTAGACTGGCTTACTTTTTAAAAACAAATTGAATACCCACATATTTGGGAGAATAAAATGTTATTTACGCTTGACAAACCCTTCAGCTATTTTTAATAGTTACTGGTCCAATCTTCAAGAACTTGTGCAGAGAGTCTGACGTGTGCAAACTTGAACTAAAAGCCAATTTTCTTGGTAGAGAAAAAGAAAAACAAATACTGGCTGGGATTCGGCAGGCCACCTCCACTCACAACAGTCAACCACATAGTTTGTCCCCAAGGAGACAAGACCCTTTTTTACAGGGGTGGCAGAAAGGACATTAGTGATAGACAGTAGGAGTCTGGGCCTGAGCTTGTGTGTGACGTCATGAAAACCACACATTCCCTAGTCACTGTACTGGGGAATTCAGTAGAAGCCATAACTCCAGTCCTTTGCCTTTCTCTCCCTTTACAGTGGTTTTAGGGAGTTATAATTTCTTCAACTTATTTTCCTCAAAGTCATACATTCATATTAAAAATAAAAAAAGGTGTGAAAGGTACATTTTGGTGCCACCATTTTACGGTCCCTGAGGGTCTATAGAAAAGGTGGATACTACTGTTTGATTAAACAGGATCCGAGGGACTCTGGGCTGCAGAGCGAGGGTTTCCTTCTGAAATGTACTGCATTAAAACCCTGCTCTTTTCCATGAAAACCTAAATGCTCCTTTTGTAGTTAACTCAATTTTGCCTCCAAACTAAGGGATACATGATAAAAAAAAAAAACAAGGCCATCACACTCTGACAATCACCATGCCTCATTCTTGATAGAGACTCGATAACCAGAAATAAGCATGGCAATCACCAAGGACCAGACCAGGGTCCTGGGGAGACAGACCTACCAGGCTGATTCCTGCTAACAGCTCGGTGTGGTCTTTCAACACCTTTAATTGCCTCAAAATTGGAAGTTACCTCTTTTATCTTTTAATGAGAGACTGAAACAGAATGAGAAATTATTGAAGTAGTTGCAATTCTTCATTCTTATTCTGTACAAACCAGGTACACCCCACCCTCAGAACAGGCTGAAGACAAATCACCTTGAAGAACACATGTGTAACATGGAACAAACATTTATCATGACACCTTGAAAATAGAAAATCACAAATAGGAGGAATCTACAGTCTACATGAGGCTGGCTGTGCTCCATGCTATGCTGGCAGTCACCGGTGGAATAAGTGCACGAGTTCTGTCAGCAATATGAAGCTGTTTAGTCAAAAGTCAGGGGTGGTGTCACAGAGATAAGGCAGGAAGGAAACAAAAGGGAAAGCAGAAGACAGAAGGTCACAGGGTATCTCTTGTGACTTCCTGAAAACTTTGGAATTCTTTGTGCAAAGCTACAAAGCTTTTGCTGTAATGAAATAATGTAATCTCAAATGCATTTCACAAACATGACTGTTCTTTAAGGAGAAGGAAGAGCCGGGCAGTGGTGGTGCACGCCTTTAATCCCAGCACTCAGGAGGCAGAGGCAGGCGGATCTCTGTGAGTTCGAGACCAGCCTGGTCTACAAGAGCTAGTTCCAGGACAGGCACCAAAGCTACAGAGAAGGAAGACACCATGAATGTATGAGCACACGTGATCCGGTTCACATGCAGCCTGTGTTCTCTCACATAGAACTGGACATTTGCTGTGGGACAAGGGTCTTGTACCCTGCAAAAATTTGTCACTTGTATTGGTTCAATAAAATGCTGATTGGCCAGCAGCCAGGCAGGAAATATGGGGGGGGGTGACCAGAACAGAAGAATTCTGGGAAGGGGAAAGGCTCAGTTTGTAGGTGCCACCCAGACAGAGCGGAAACAAGATGAGAATGCCTCACTGATAAAAAGGTACCAAACCACGTGACTAATGCAGACAGTAATTAATGATGGGTTAATTTAAGATGTAAGAGTTAGTTAATAAGAAGCCTGAGCTAATGGGTCAATAAATTAGAATTATAGTAGGCCTCTGTTGACATGCTAGGCACTATAAAAACCTCTGTCAACAGACGTTGCTGAGTGACAGCTCAGCCTGGCTTGCATCAATGTGAGGAAAACATGCACATGCGTGCATGTGCGCACACACACACACACACACACACACACACACACACATTTCAGAGGTTTCTGTCCCTCCCAGTCCTGCAGTCATTCATTCCCAAAGAAACACACAAAGGCCTACATTAATTACTAATTAGTTGGCCTATTAGGTCAGGCTTATTAACTGTTATACCTTATTTTAACCCATAATTCCAGTCTGTGTTAGTCATGTGGCTTGGTACATCAGTGAGGCAGTCTCATCTTGCTTTCTCTGTGTTTGAATGACAACTACAGACTGCCTTTCCTCTTCCCAGAATTCTCCTGTTCTGGTTGTCCTGCCTATACTTCCTGCCTGTTCACCCCACCTATACTTTCTGCCTGGCTACTGGCCAATCAGTGTTTTATTAAAGCAATACAAGTGACAAATATTTACAGGATAGAAGATCATTGTCCCACAGCATACACATATACATTCATATGTACACATCAGTTATAAATGTCACACGAGGAAAAGATCAGCCCATCCAAGGGAAATACAAAGTTCAAAGGCTCTGGTCTGGGCCAGGAAGATGGCTCAGCATGTAAGGGCTCTCCCCCCATACCTGAAGACCCGAGTTCCAATCTATGACCTACATGGTGAAAGGAGAGAGCAGACCCCACACACACACACTCCCCAAGTTGTCCTCTGCCCTCCACAGCCACTCTGTGGCCCATGCATTCACCCAACACAAATTTAAAAATGTGTTTTAAAATTATAGATATAACTCTGAAAACTAGCACTTCACACAGACCATAATATGCATGCCACTCCTGTGGAGTGCCTAGCATGTCAACCACTGTCAATCTCTATGCCTGTACTTCAGATACCATTTATCTAGGTCAGACTGGACTGGTAAGAAATCATAACCACACATGCAGACACCAAAATACCCAAATCCCAAAGTCTGCCTGAATCTAGGCTTTCATTCAGAAAAATCAGCAGCTGTAGAACAGGTATTGTTTGAAGGCAGAGTCTGCTTGAGGTGTCCTTTAGTGTCTCAGTATCTGCACAAGCTGCGAATGGCGTGGGCCACCTGGCAGTTTCACAAAGTGCAAAAATACTTTCCTCAGTGCTGACAGGTTTGTTTTCCCTCCTCGATTGCACAATTTCACTAATTATTAGCTGCTGGGAGTTTCTCGGCTTTTAGAGAAATGTCTGAATCTAGCTGATTGCTGTCTGTGCTCAGGATTTCAGAACCATCCCTGAGGCGTTCATAATGCCAAACACATTTGTCGTGCTAGAGTGAAAAATTGGAGTCATTCATCGCCCTGTGTGTATCGTGTGGGGCTATGTGAAAAGTGCAGATGAAGCTGAAATGTGTGTGATCACAAGCTCATTCTGAAGAATAGACTGGATTTTAACCCAGAGGTCATGGAAGCGGGAGTCTGGTTCTTGCTCTGCTATAGGATGTAAAGTTTGAGATTCACCGAGGAGTTCTATGTCACCCAGAACCGTCTTAGAGCTTTATGGATAGGAGGAAAATGTCCGGCTACTCATTTCTGTTACATAGAGTTATGATTCCCAAACCATGTTTACAGACTAACTGAAGTTAAACAGAGATGCTTGCCCTGGACTGGGGACTGTACTAAGTTGGCAGGGTACATTCCTCAAAAGGAGAAAATGCCATTTTTCAATTTTTAGCACTACATAGATAAAATGCCATAGCAAAAGACTGGAACGCCAGCTTTTGTAAGATGGACGTTAGAGGGTTATACATTAAGGTCATCCTTAGCTACACAGAGAGTTGGAGGCCAGCCTAGGCTACAGAAATCTTTGAGTTAAACAAAAGGGAAAAATATAAAAAAAGTATAGTGTCATGTTTTGCAGATGTGTTTTATGTATTTTTGCATTGTTGAGCTTATGAACAATGTGTTGTGCCTTTTCTCCATTGATCTCATTCACAATGAAAGAACTGGGAGAAACATTATTACATTTGGTACCCTGCCTCATGTTCCCCATGACTTCGGGAAGCTCTGGCCCTGAGTGGAGGGATTTGCAGCTTTTCTACTCTTCTCACATTTAGGACTGTGAACAGCAGAGCCCACGTCAAGATGACTAGTTATAGACCCTGTTAGGGTTCAGCTGTTGGGCTTCTGACCTTCATTCTCTCCAAGTGACCTTTCCTCATTAGATTAAGCCAAGCATCCAATTTATAACTTGTGAAATTTTTTACTTTTGTATCTGATGTGATAATTTTTAAAACTGCCTTCTAAATTCCATACCTTTTAAAGATTATCCTTGGGTCTATTCGTGGTATACGGTGCTGTGCTATGAGCATCATTTCTACTGGCAATGCCTCTGGTATCTTCCCTCAGATCCCCGTCTAAGCTCCCCCCACTCCATTACCTCCATTACTCAGTCCATGTCTCTCACTTCCTGGTTTCACCAGACTTTCATGTCATATCCACATACAAGCTCTAACAGATCTCCATGGAACTAGGAAGTACAGATGATTGTAAGCACGTGACCAACTTAATTGGGTTAAATTTGCTTAATATGAAGTTCTCCAGGATACATAAATGCCAGCATAATAAAACAATCAACAACAGTCAGGGAAATATGACACCACCAGAGCCCAGCTATCTTTACAACAGCAAGTCATGATTATTCCAACACTGCTGAAACACAAAAAAATGACCTTAAAAACAGCTTTATGAAGATGACAGAGGTCCTCAAAGAGGAAAGGAAAAATTCCCTTAATGAAATTGAGGAAAAGAAAAGCAAAAAATTGGAGAAAATAGATAAATCCCTTAAAGAATGCCAAGAAACAAAAACAAAACAACAGCAAAAGTGAAGGAAACTACTCAAAACCCCAAAATTGATATAGAAACAATAAAGAAAGCACAAGCCGAGGTTACATAGGAAAAGGAAAATCTGGGTAAGCGAAAAAGAACTACAGATGTAAGCATCACCAAAAGAAGACAAGAGACGGAGGAGATAATCTCACATTTTGAAGATATGACAGAAGAAATAGACTCAACAGTCACAGAACGTGTTAAATATAAAATACTCCTAACATAAAACACCCAGGAAATTTAGGACACATGAAAAGACAAAGTCTAAGAGTAATAGGAATAGAAGAAGAATAATACCAGCTCATAAACTCAGAAAACATATTTAACAAAATCATAGAAGAAAATATTCCTAACCTAAAGAAGGACATGCCTATAAAAATACAGGAAGCTTACAGAACATCAAATAGATCAATTAAGAAAAAGGAAATCCCGAGTCACATAATAATTAAAACCCACAGAACAAAGAATAAATAAATAAATCTGTAAAAGAAAATAACCAAGAAACATATAAAGGCAGACCTATTAGAATTAAACCTGATTTCTTAATGTCTTAAAAGTCAGAAGAGCCTTGTTAGACATCCTGTAGACTCTAAGAGACCACAGATGTCAGCACAGACAACAATCACCATAGATGGACAAAGCAAGGTATTTCATGATTAAGTAAAATATAAACAATATCTATATATAAATCCAACCCTACAGAAAGCACGAGAAGAAAATCTCTAACCCAAGGAAGCTAACTATACCCACAAAACCACAGGCAATAGATAATCTCATACCAGCAAAATACAAAGAAGGGAAACACTACCACCACCACCAACAGCAGCAACAACAAAACAACAAGAATTAACAGTCATTGATCATTAATATTGTTCAATATTAATAGATTCACTTCACCAATAAAAAGGTGCAGGCTAACAGAATGTATATGAAAACAAGATCCATCCTTCTGCTGCATGCAGAAAACACTCCTCAACATCAAAGCTAGCCATTATCTTAAAGTATGGGATTGGAAAAACATTTTCTAATCAAATGAACTCAAGAAGTAAGTTGGTGTAAGTATCCTAATAACAAAATAGACTTCCAACAAAAGTTAATCAAAGGAGATGGAGAAGAACGTTTCATACAAATTAAAGGAAAAATCCACTAGGATAATGTCTGAATTCTTAACATGTGTGCCCCAAATGTAAGGGCACCCACATTTGTTAAAGAAACAGTGCCAAAATTTAAATCACAACATGCTCACCACTGGACAAATTGTCCAGAGAGAAACTAAATAAATAGCAGAAGTAACAAATGCTATAACCTATCAGCCATCTATAGAATATTTCACCCAAGCACAAAATAATATACCCTTTTCTGAGTACCTCATGGAACCTTCTCTAAAACTGACAAAATATTCAGTTACAAAGAAAATCTCAAAGGATAAAAGAAAATTGAAATAAACCCCAGTATCTTATCAGACCACCATGAATTAAAACTGGATTTCAACAAGAACAAAAAGCCTACAAACTCATGGAAACTGAACAACTCTCTGCCAAAATACCACTTGGTCAAGGAAGAAATTAAAAAATGAAATCTTCCTAGAATTCAATGAAAATAAATGCACAATGTTCTCAAACTTAAGAAACACAAAGAAAGTAGTGCTAAGAGGAAAGTTCACAGCACCAAGTGCCATCATAAAGAAATTAGAGAGATCTCATATTAGCAAATTAACAGCACACCTGAAATCTCTAGAACAAAAAAGGCAAACATACCCAAGAGGAAGAACTGGCTGGAAAAATCAAACTGAGGACTGATATCAATAAAACAGGGACAAAGAAAACAACAGGAAGAATCAAAGAAATGAAAAATTGATTATTTGAGAAAATCAACAAAAAAGACAAACCTTAGCCAAACTAAGTAAAGGACAGAGATAGAATATCCAAATTAACAAATTCAGAAATGCAAAGGGGGACATAACAAAAGATACCGAGGAAAAAGAATTATAAGGTCAAAATTATACTTCAAAAACCTGTATTCCACTAAATTGGAAAATCTAAAAAGAAATGGACAATCCTCTCAATAGATACCACTTAACAAAGCTAAATCAAGATCAGATAAATAATTTAAATAGACCTATAGCCCCCAAGGAAATAGAAGCAGTCGTTAAAAGTCTCCCAACCAAAAAAGGTCCAGGGCCAGATGGTTTTAGAGCAGAATTCTACCAGACTTTCAAAGAAAAGTTAAAACCAATGCTCCTCTAATTATTCCACAAACTAGAAGCAGAAGGCACATTGCTAAATTCATTTTATGAGACCACAGTTACCCTGATACTCAAACCACACAGATTCAGCAAGAATGAGATTGCAGATCAATGTCCCTCATGAACATAGATGCAAAAATACTAAATAAAATACTTGCAAATGGAATCCAAAAAGACATCAAAATATCATCCACCATAGTCAAGTTGGCTTCATCCCAGAGATTCATGGATGGTTCTACATACGAAAGTTTATCAACATAATCCACCATATAAACAAACTGA
>NC_022009.1:92400615-92420830 GCF_000317375.1 Microtus ochrogaster | reverse complement strand
GGTGAACAGCCAATAGCAGAGACAGCAGTTATAGATGTCGTGCTGAGCTTTGCATTTTCCAGGGATTGGCTTTCTCTGTTTCCGCTGGACCCTATATGAATCCCGTTTACTATAAATATCTTTGGAAATAAACACTGATTAGCTATAAAGTTTTAGAATCAATAAATCTACAAATTAGCATTTTTGGCTACAAAATAGCATTTTTGGGCTTAAGGAATGTAAATTATATCCACAAGCTCTGTATAATGAACGCAGTGGTGTTACTGAAAAGCTGCTTAGAAAAACACACCAGTTCCTCTGTACCTCATTACCCAGTACCCAGTATTCTAGTTCCTCAGTATCCAGGACCCTAGTATACAATATCCCAGGAACCCAGTACCCCAATACCCAGTACCCCAGTACCGCATACCCCTGCACCCCAGTACCCCAATACCCAGTAACCAAGTATTCCATACCCCTGTACCCCTGTATCCCAGCACCTAGGGATAGGTCTGGTTTTAGAATGTGAGGATAAAATTCATGAATTTAAGTAACTGACTCAGACAAACTTAATTTGATCTAGCATAGTGTCTTCCTGAGCTTTAGGTTTTCCATCTGTAAGATATGGATGAACCTCATAAAAGATTCTCCAATGCCAAGTGGTCAGTGCTGGGACTGCATACACACAGACAGCAAAAATGGACTTGCTTTGGTTCTATTTCTAGATTTATGCATTTATGGATGTGAAAATAATCAAAAATAGTTAACAATTTGAGGGGTGTATATGGGAGGTAGGAAAGACAAGAGAGATGTGATATAATTACCTTGCAATTAAAAATATATTAAATAAAAACACTATGTGGAATATATATCTTATGTATTATATAAAAATACTGTCTGACATATATTTCAGATTACATATATTTTATATATAATCTCAGTATATTATATATTAACATAATTGTCTATGATATGTATACATATAATCCTAACAGCCATGTGGTCAAGAGCACAAGCTGCAAACATACAAAGCTGCAGCAGAGGGGAAACTGCCAAGGATGAAGGTCCAGAGGCAGGTGCCTAAGGCAGACCCAATCCACCATGCGCTCCAAAGGAGCTCATGATTGGATGACTGGATCCTCTCAGAAGATTGCTCAGCATGCACCCAGTGAATGCCAGGCTGGTTCATGTTAAAGTCACATGAACATTGTCAACACTTTTCTTTCCTAAAACTACTTACATTCTTCAAAGAACACCTCCTCACTCTAACATCTGAAGGCTGGGATATCAAGGACTTTGGCAAGTATCATAATTAAAGAGAAAGAAATAAAATGGGGATTGTGTGTGTGGATTTAAGCTTGGCAGCTTCCTATCGACAGTATCTTTTCTTCCTTCCTGTGATGTTCCAGCCTCTCTGTTTGGCTGTGCCCTGTATTTGGTTTCATGGCTCTGATTCCTCTGTGGTCAGAGAGCAGTGACTTGCCATCAGTACTCTAGGATATGGCAACATTCTCCCTGGCATTAGGAAGGTCAAACATCATTTGCCTATGAGAGGTGTTATGGATATTAAATTCAAAAGCATCACAAAGCCTGGGTAGATGGGCACAAGGCTGAAGCAAAGGCTGAAGCAAATATTTGCCTCATTTCATACCAGTTTATCAGCTAGATCAACATGTTCCCTACAGGAAACTTAAAGCACTGGGAATTTCCTACTTGAAATGTCATTCTTGAATGCCCGTTTACTCTTAGGACACTGGTAGCGTACCACGACACCTGCTCTCTACTGAATGGGCACTATAAAGAAATGTCTGAAATAAGTGTTCTATCTCAATCTCATCCAGCTCTTGCCTTATACTTATTTGTAAAATTCTCAATTGTTCAGTGATATGAATCTTCTCTAATAGGACTGTGATTGATTGAGCAATAAATATGGCTCAATATAAGATGTCTAATTTGCATTGACTTGTCTGTTTTTTTGGTTTTTTATACCTATTAGAGGTTAAAAAAAATCCAGACAAGTAACTATAAATTTCATTTCTAAAACAGGAATCATTGTTTTTTAATGTAATGAGTTTAGAGCTATATTAATGATCACTGTAGTTGTTGGTTAAAGCATCAATGCATTTGAGATTCTTCCCTTTCCACTGAGTGAGAGAAGAAATAACACAATGTGATTTTAACTAGCTCTCTCTCTCTCTCTCTCTCTCTCTCTCTGTGTGTGTGTGTGTGTGTGTGTGTATGTGTATGTGTCCCTACACAATTAATCTAGTGTAGATGTAATTAGTAATATATTCTTGGCTCATTAGAGTAGTTTTGAAGTAGGCAAGATTCTTTTGTGTCCACAGAGAAGTGTAATTTCTGAACCTTTGCTGGCACTTTTGTTGTCAAAGAGATTTATAATTGCCGACTGCAATCTCCCTGTGCCATTAGCTCTGGCCCTGGAGCCCCAGGCAGAAACAAAGAAAGCCAAGATACATCTAATAATCCACAGCCACTTCACCATTTTTTTCCTCTTGTCTGAGCAACACAGCACAGCACAGTTTACTATTTTTATATTAGAAAGAATTTCAATCATGGAGTTAATAATGATGCTATGGAGATTAACAATATGGATAGTCTGACTTTGAAAATTTAAAATACAATCATAGACATCACAGTGGAAAAGCACACACCTTTTCACATTTTATAAATAAAAATAAGCCATATAAAAGTCTGACTAAAGATCAGTAAATTTCATGTTTTGCCAGGATGTATACAATCTCCAGTAATTAGTAATTTGTGTTGGCTTCTTGGGTCATTAAGGAATTCCAAAGAATGTTGAATTCAGAAAAAGGGTACAGGTCACTCAAGGAGAGACATCCAGACAGAGAGTCGTTTTAAGCAAGCTTCATAACAGTGAGACTGGGCTAACCTATGTGAGACCCGGTCAGCACTGAAGAGAGAAATGTGGATGGCCAAGACCTGCCATAACTTTGGAAACAGCACAGAGAGTTTCCTGGACAGGACAGAGTAGCATAGAGAAATGAATGTGTCTAAAGGAGAAAGGTAGCCTACTTGAGTTATGTGTAGTTTCAAGCTCATTTCCTCTGGCCACTTGAAGAAATTATCCTAAATGGTGTATTAACCAATTGAATTTATTTCTTCATACTTCTGTACTATAAAAGCTGATATCAATATACCAACCAAGTGACTCTTTTCACAGGTCCCTTAAAGTAGTTTTTCCTATCTTTTTACTCTCTGGTGACTCTGTTGAGGATTCCGAAGTCTGCGGCCTCAAAATGTTCATCCCTGTCTCTTCTCAGTGCTGAGGATTCAAACCAAGGCCTGGCACATGCTAAGTCACTGCTGTGCCACCTACCTGTACACTCAGCCCTCTGATCCATCTCCTCCTGCCCTCTGCCCTGTACCATTTCAAGTTTCTGCCGAAGGCCATCTCTTTGTATTTATGACTCAAATAAAACCAATATGAGTTCGTCTCAGAACTGCAAAGACTCTATTTCAAGTAAAGTCACCTCTGAAGCTTGTAATGGGTCTGACTTGGGGCAGAAGATAAACATCATTCAATGTACTATAGAGAATGTAAAGAAAAGAAAGTTACAGAAAATTGGCAAAACTTTAAGACATAGAACGATCATAAACGCACATCTCAGTGACATCCAAGTACAGAATGCCACATTTTGTGAGGTCCTGAAAGATACGTGCTGTCAACTGTCTGCGGAAATATTTAGGTACCAACAAAAACTGGTATGTATGTATGTGAATTTTACAAAAAAAAAAGTAAAGAATACTTATAGCAGAATATCAAGACAAATACTTTAGATAAGCAGAAGAGTAAGTAAAAATGCCTAGTATCTAATACATGCAGGAGAGCACTGATGAGAAGCAGGGCAATCTAGACCCCACAAAGGATGATAGTAGAAGACCCATCGTGTAACAACCACAGAGGAGGCAGGAGGGAAAACAGGCCGGGAGGAACGTCTATTGACCATAAACCAGGAAATGCCACCACATGCATGTTATTTACAAGTTTTAGGCCAGAATGTGAAGTCGCAAAACAATCCCACACCAGTTAAGAATTAGGGATAATTTCAGGGGAAAGACTTACAGATCACCTTCCCAAACAACAGTCCTCTTGTTGCAAACAGGGAACAGAGAGTCTAGCCCCCAGAAAGGGAGCCAGAAGCAAGAGAAGAGAGCACCCAGTTCCCACTGCTTTTTAAAGTATAAGAGACCACGCCCCAGTGGGCTGGTATCTTAAAGGCTATTGGCTGAAGGAGCGGAAGGAGCTCCCGCAGCAAGAATGAATTATAAAAGTATAAGAAAGGGAAACTGAAGAAGTAAGGAGGTGTGACCAGGGGCCAGGACTGTTCTCTGTCAGAGACTTAGATGGACAAACTTGTGTCTCCCCATAATATCAAAATTTACTGAATGACTATAAGCTGACAAGCTGCGTGGATATTGTAGGGTGGAGTCCCCAAGTAGCCCTGATTTTCCTGGACAGCCAGCTGTTGGCAAACACAGGTTCTTTCTCTCCAATATTAATTACCCTTCTGCACTTCACACAGTGAGGCATCCTCTCTATTCATATACACATTCATGGTGCTTACAGAGTGGCAGCAGAGGTGTGAAAGAGGCAGCAGGAGAAATCAATGAGCTCTGAGATGCTCTGCTGGAGACAGAGGCAGAGTTCACGCCGATGCAGAGGGTTATGTAGAGGTTAGATGCATTATTCAAAAAGCCTCTGGGAGAGTCACTAGAAGCCCTTCTTCAAGCAAGGTTGCATGGAAGTGGTGTTGAGTTAAAGAGCCGTGGGATGGAAAGCAGAGGTGCAGCCCAGGTGCAATGCAGGAACGGAGTTATTTCCTGATCTCTGCCTCCTGGGCAAAGCTAACCAGGAGCAGTCTTTGTGGTGGTTTTAATGAAAATGACCCCCATAGGCTTGGAGGGAGTGGTGTGTGGCCTTGTTTGAGGAGGTATTGAAGTATTTCCCTGACGTGGGTTTTGAGGTTTCCGAAGCTCAAGCTAGGTCCAGAAGCTCACACTTTCTTCCTGCTTCTTGTTGAGTTGTAGAACTCGAAGTCCCCTCTCCAGCACCACGTCTGCCTGTCTGCTGCCATGCTTCCCACCATGATGAGAATGGAATACATATACCTCTGGATATGTATTCATAGCCAGCCCAAATTAAATGCTTTCTAAGAGTTGCCTTGGTCATGACGGCTCTTCTTAGCACTAGAGCTTTGTCTAAGATAGTCCTCCTATGCTATTAGAGAAGCCAAATGCTTTGAAATGGAGTCACTCAGGACAAGGCTGGACCTGAACACCATGTTTAGCCTTCAGAGGGTGAGACTGCTAAAGCCTCCATTTTACAAACAAGGAAGAAGGTTTAGAATAATTGTCGGACACCACCAAGCTCTGATGTACTAAAGATGACATGCAAAGCTTAGCCTTCTGTTCCAGTGACCACAAGGAGATGAAATCTCATCAGAAGTCACTGAACAGAAAGACAGGTCTCAAGCCATACCCTGCAGTCATACAAAGGACTTATCAGGGAAACTGGTTGGTTCTAGTCCAAGGACAACAGGGAAAAGAAAATTCTTACTTTCCCTCAGTCTTTCCTCCATCAGTGTTACAGTCTATAGAGGAGATGAAACAAAAGCCAAGGCAAAAGCCTGGGATTCAGTGGGTTTAGCTGACAGATAAATCACCATAACCCCAAGGTGTCCACTCAAGTGGAGGCCCTGCCAGGGTTAAAGCCTTTTTTGATAATAGCATAAGCTTTGGGGGGGGGGGGCGGACTCTGCTTCATGGGTGTCCCCCTCCCCTCTTGCATATTACAGTTGTGAATGGCTTCACAGGGACCCCACCTTCTAATGGTGGTTGATTGACATTATTTGTGAAGTGACCAAGAGCACTCTAAGCTCAGAAAACTATTCCCCAGGAATAGCAAGCAAGAAGGAGACTACACCCTGAATGGCTATGTTCTCAAATACATGTATAGCTCACACTTGAATAGCAGGCTATGAGGTGCTTGATCAACCAATCCTCTGCCTGAGAAAAGAGAAACATAATTCATAACTATTTGTTCTGTCTATCCTAAAGTGTAACCTAATACGGTGAGTTTACTATGGCCAAGCTCCATTCAGCACTCTATTTATAGCTCTTAAGTGTCCAAATTATTAAGCATGCAAATTTTGGTCACTCTATATAGTTACTAACTGGATTCTCATCTATTCTGAATAATGTCCCATTATTGATGATAAAGTATACTGTCCGAAGCAATTTATAGAAGCCATAATCATTATCGAAATATTAAATTTTATTTGAATGCTAAGAGCAAGGCACTGGCGGCTATAGGTCATGGTATATATTTTAGACCTTGTACTGCTTTGAGAATATTCTGCCTGTGTCCCTCAAGTGAGTCACACGAAGTAAGATGAGGCGAGGTTCACCAAGACTCTCCTTTTAGGCAAAGGGCTGCTATCTCAGGTTCAATGTCGACATATTTTTGCCCCCTTTCCTATTCTCAATTTAATTTGATTTCAGACTAAGAAAACCATCTTGGCATGCCCTCCCTTTAAAGGGTTTAATACTCTAGTGGAATTCTCAGTAATTCACACCCCACCTTCAGCACAGACGTGTAAATCCCGAAACTGTGTAGGAGTGTCACCGCATCCTTCCTGTGAGGTTAGTGACTCCCGTGGGGCAAGGGACACTCATAAAGTCTAGGATTTACAGGTGTGCTGCGTGTTCTAAGGTGTGAACTGCAAAGGAACTCCAGAGAATGACTGAACGTTCAAATGTGGTGTGCCTCGTGCCCCTGTGTCCCCTGGGGAAGCAGTGACTGTGAAAGGGAAGGGAGAGGAAGGACATCTGGGTCCCCAGAACCTTCACTACACACGAAAGCAGCCTCAGAGACATCCTGGCTGTTCAACTAAAAATTTAAAAAAAAAAAAGGTATTTCTAAACCGGTTGTGAACTAAGAAATTAGCACAACCATGTTTAACATGAATGAAGTGAACTTATTTAAGTACCTGAAGCTCATCTGGCCTCTAACGAGTAGAATTACTAAAAGGTACTTAATGCCAGCAGCCTTGCTACTAAACTGGGAAATCTTAGTGTCAATAAACACAGTAACCAGAACTTTAAAATGGTCTTGCTTCAGACAGTTATGAACAAAATTAAAGAGGACATCAAAAGTCAATCTGTCCAAAGGTTGTGAGCCCAGCAGCACTAAGTCAATGAAGTTTGTGAGCAAGACTTGCCCAGTTTGACTCCTGGAGCAGAGCACATTTCCCTTACAATTTTTCCACAGCCACTTAAGAGTATGTTGGAAAAGCTCAGGCAGGAAACTCTGCCATAGATGTTCACACAAAGATCAAAGCTTCTCGTGGTATTCTGGAAAGTTGGGCCCCAGGATTGTGGTTAAAAACCATAGTTCTAATAGCCAAGTTGTTCACCCAAGATCCTAGGTACAAACATACCCAGGGCAAACACTGGTGGAAGCTTAAATGCTCCTTACATTTAGGCCAGTGTTGTTGTCTTTGGCCCTGAAGCCTCCGTTTCTCCTTCCCTCCCTGTGAATAAAAAGGAGGTGACAGAACCATCCTGTCTAAAGAAATCTTATAATTTCTCCACAATGGAAAGTGAGAAAGAACGCCCTGCCTCCAAATGACCATACCCACAATTCCCTGCAAAACCATGGAGGTGAGGGTGGAAAGCCATTGGACCTTTAGGTCTCAGAAGCTCCAGAAGAATAGGAGAAAGAAAGAAAAAGAGATGGGGCAGAGAAAGGGGGAGGGGAAGGGGAGGGAGAGGGGGAGGGAGAAGGGGGAGAGAAGAGGGGGAGAGGGGAGAGTGAGGAGAGAGAATATTCCTAGGCTGTTTCTTGCAAAAAAGTAGCTTGAAGTCAGCGACCAATCCTCATTCTTCCTTTGTGTCTTGTGTGACCAAGGATCTCAGGGGCTTCTGTTCTCCCAGCACCTTGATATCTCCTTGCAGAAAGTAGGTGCATTTATACTAAAGCCATTGCTTTGTGTCTGCTCCCGTTTGAAGCCCAAGTTCCCAAAGTCCTATGCTCTGTATCAATTGACTCATTTCAGCTCCCCCTACTAAGGTTTTTCTTTCTCATTTGGTCCTGTATACAAATTCAAACTTGCTTTTCTTACTCTACGCCTTTCCTTTTGTTTTCCTGCCTAATAGTTGAAGCTCTCTTAAAACACGGTTTAAAATGTGTTTCAGCCTTTTCGTCTCAGTTGCTTATCTACAGATTACTGTACCACCATTTCCTTCTGACGTACCTTCCCATATTTTTTGAAGAGGTTTGACAGAATATTAAGAATATGAACTTAGGAGGCACTAATTTGGCACAAATCTCTTGTCATTCACCAATTCTGTGATTTGCTTAGGAGTTCTGGAGCACATGTGCATCCTCCATTAGACTGGGATATTAACACTTGGTAATATGGTGCTGCACAGACCCAGCTTGGTAATGTTCACTTACTTAGTCACTGTGAACTGAAGGTCCCTGAGAAAACCATGCCTTTGCTAAGACTGAGCAGGTTGGTAGACTGCCACAGACTCCATGGCTGTACAGTCAGAATGCTGCAGAGCAAGATGCAAAAATGATCTTCCTCTAACTGTAGTCCTCTGGGTAGCTATTTTCCACCCTTGAGTTTGTAACCCAGCATCCTTGTGGCTATCAAAACCAACCTTTGAAAAGCACTAATTTGGGAGATGCTTTATAGTTAGTTGCTGTGGGAACTCCTTCAGCTAATAGCCTTTAAGATACTGGCCCAACTTGGGCATGGTCTCATGTATTATAAAATACAGATGAAATGTATGCAAAAGTCTCTTGGCTGCTGGACTTGGTTCCAGTTCCTAGCACACACTGAGAATCACTACCATTTTTGTGAGTCTATCCCTAGATAAATATACTCCTTTTCAGGCTATTGTGGAACTCTTTTGTATGCCAACAGCTAGTTTCTCAGGATTGAAGCATCACTTTCTCAGCAGAGGCTCTTAAAAACTTAGGAAAACTCAGTGTGGGGAACCACAGATGCGAGCCTGTTCCACCTTGACTGGAGGTCAGAGAGTTTGAACTTAGTTTTGTTCTCTCAAAGTTGTTGACAACAGATGAGGCTATAAAGGAGAGATTCTGACCTAGGGTGTGGTTAATTAGTATATGATTTGGGTATAGAGGCAGATCCACTCCAGCTTGACCAAAGATCAAAGAACTCAATTCTACCTTATATCATGTTAATGAAGTCTGTTCATTAACAGTCTGCATCCGCCTCCCCTTTTGGAGTAAATTATATAACTGTTTGGAAAATAAACCAGGTGGATTCTCTGAGTGTCCCTCGTGATGCTGTTCTGTGTTTCTGTCTCTTATTTCTCTTATACCTCTGCTTCTTTTGCTTAATAATTCCAATCCTCATGCTCCTACCCTGGTCCACATGCATTTCATCGAAGCTGGTCTTCTACAAGGCAGGAAGTAAATGCGTCACAAGTCTCAGGAACTTTCTAGAACTTAACCAATCTGCAAGTGCTCTTGCCAAGGTAATAAAAGCAGGAACACTTGCTGGAAGACAGGACTATAGACAGAGGGGCTGCCTGCAAGGTCTTCAGGGAGCCTTCACAGATGCAGCTGCCTTGATTAGTTTGGGTACATGTTTGGGTAGGCTTTGTATTGATGTCACTGCCCTTGAGCCACACAAGCTGCTGAGTAATCGCTCCCTATACCCTTGTAACTAACCCAAACTAACTCCCTGGTTCCAGAAAGTAACTGAGTAGTAGCCTTTGTTTGTCATCTGTACTTTATCTAGGTGAGTGCATTTTTTTACACTGCTCCAGGAAGAGTCAATCACAAAATACACACTATTAATTTACTTCCAGTGTGTCAGAAGTTAAGAATATTATCAGATTAGGCCACAACCTCATGGTGATACACAGATTAATAAAAATGGGTTAAATTAATATGTGAGAGTTAGCCAATAAGAAGTTAGAGCTAGCCGGGCGGTGGTGGCGCACACCTTTAATCCCAGCACTCGGGAGGCAGAGGCAAGAGGATCTCTGTGAGTTCGAGGCCAGCCTGGTCTACAAGAGCTAGTTCCAGGACAGGAACCAAAAAGCTACAGAGAAACCCAGTCTCGAAAATAAAAAAAAAAAGAAAAAAAGAAAAGAAGCTAGAGCTAATGGGCCAAGCAGTGATTTAATTAAAAAAATTATCAGATAATGTATAAAATCAATGGCTAAGTGTTTCCTAGTTTATTACCACCCTCTGACTTAATGCCCACCAATGCATTTGGTAAATGCTTTGCCATAGCTTTCTTTTGTTCTGTGTCTAGAAAAGTTGAGTCACTGCTTCGTTGGTGGAACCTGTCACTCAAGGCAACCCGAAACTCTCTTCCTGGACCAAGTGAATCACTGTCTCAGAACAGAAGATCTCTGACTCCCTCTGAGGTGAGTGTTGTGTTTTATATCAACAGCACGGTGATTCTAGGAATCTTCTAGAAAGTGAATATCATGGCTCTGTTCATTTATGGGGAAGAAGAAAAGGAGAATTTTAATTTTTCCTTCTGTAAATACATCATGAAACTTGGAAACTAACTCTGTTTGGGCAACACAACATTAAACTGACACAGGCAATGTGGACCTCTGGATTTCAGAAGGTCTCCTGAGCAGCTTGAACTGGGAATCTAGTTTGTAAAAGACAGATGTCAAGATCAGTGTCACTGTTGGGTAAGAGCGTGTTTTATTTTGTTTTCATTTTGGTTTCTTCGGCTATCCCTTGCCCTAAGAGACTCTAGTATACAAGTAGCTTCTGATTCTGTTTTGAGGAAGGATGTGAGCGCAAACCCTGGCCAATCTGCTCTGAAGAAGCTGTTTTCAGTGCACATCCATATTCCAACCCAGTTTCTTTCTCTTCATGAGTGGGGTTGGTTTGTCTTCACCAAGCGTAATACTTTACTGGGAAAAGCAGCAAGTGCAGGCCCAGTATTGAAAGCTATAGAAAAATATAAGTGCTTATGTAAAATGACACTTCCATGAGGCAGAAGGGATTCAAGAATTTACAACTGTAATTACAGGATAGTGCCAGGGATAGGAACTTCAGTGAAAGTTCTTTATACTAACAACGTGCTAAGGAATTTTTAAAAAGCTGATTTTTGGTCAGGCAATGGTAGCACACATCTTTAATTCCAGCATTTGGGAGGCATACCCAAGTGGATCTCAGTGAGTCTGAGGCCAGCCTGGTCTACAAAATGAGTTCCAGGACAGCCAGAACTGTTAAATAGAGAAACTCTGTCTCAAAAAATAATTTATTTTCTTCACATGTCTTTAAACTTCAACCCTCAATATTAAAGTTTAATTCATTTGATGGTAGTGACCTCAAATAAATTGGCAATCTTCTTTATTGGTTGCATTGAAAATTAAGAATGGTTTAACCAATTATAATCTAATAATGATGATTATAGAATAATTAGTAGCAAGTTAGCAAGCTTGTTGTTAATAGAAAAAAGTAATAGCTATCCTAGATTTAATAAATCCCCTCATTTAGAAAAGTATTACTGGCAAACACTGGCTTTATGAAGGTGAGACACCCCAATCCAAGATCATCAAAGAATATACAGTTTTCTTCACATAACTGAACCATTCAGTTTTCAGGGCCAAATAGTATATTTGACTTTTGAAGTTTAAGAACACCATGGCTCTGTCTATGTTCTTCAGTTTCAATTTGTGAACTAGTTCCCGTGGTTTTATAGATTTCTCTCTTGGGTATTAGTCTCTATATGCATACAGTTAGGCCTATCAATGCACCCAGAAGGAGTTGTATACATATACAACTATTTATAGATTCATGAATTTATATGTAACATTTTATAGTCATCCTATACTGTACAATCATAATCAACATACCTATTTAAGAGTCAAAAGTTGGGTGCTTTTCCTGTAACCTAAAATGGGGGAAGAAATCCCTGAGAGCTCAAGGTCACATAGAAAATGTCCATATGCAACATATGACATATAGACACATACCCTGCCCTTCCTAGCTCTCATTTTTATTATGTCATTAATGATCAGTAATGAAAATATGGCATTTCATTGTGCTATAAACTAGCTGGCTGTTTTTACTGACAGATAATATGATATAAATGAAAGATCAATGAGAAGAAAAGAGAATTTCTTGTTATGAATTCATCCCAATATGTTCATGATGAGCAGACCCTCTTCCTCTGACTCATGGAAGTAGGTGCCTAGACTCAACCTCTCTTCTGTGTGTGTGGTGTCTGCCAGAGGGTTACATAATAGACTCTAGAGGGTGAAGCATGATGAGCTGGCACCTGTGCGTTTCAACCCGAGAAAGTGTTTACCATGGAAGATGTAAGAGGATTCATGGCTTGGCTTTCACAGATAGCATCCCTTTTTCTATACAGTTACTTCACATGGCTACAGTATTTCACATAGCTAAATTTCTTTCTTTCTTTCTTCCTTTCTTCCTTCCCTCCTCCTCCCCTTCCTCCACTTTTTCCTCATCCTCTTCCTCCTCCTTCATCTTTTTCTTCCTCTTTTTCTTCTTTGAACGTAACAATTTCATACTGCAGATTTTAGGGAAAAGAGGGTTGGCACAATGTCCATCTTGTTCTTAAGTTCTCTGGTCATGGAACAAAAGCCCCAGACACCTTGTGTAACAGCAACTCAAGCTTGTAAGGAAATACTGAGTCAATTTTTTGGCTTTTGCTCCTGAAGTAGTTGAGGACCATGAAATTTGACTCCCAACTCCCTCTCTGTGCATCCACTGATCCATGTTCAAGTAGTTCCAAGGTCAACCATGTATACATACATACATACATACATACATACATACATACATACATACATATTCATTGAGAGAAAATTGTCACTTGTTCCATTCCTGTCTTTCATACAACTTCGGCATAAATAATCACACAACCACTGTTTTCAATAAATGAGTACTTCCCAGGGGACACCTGAGGATGTATGTTATCCATCTCTCCATCTTCTCATTAGCAGTGCACAGTACTCACCCTTCACGTAAGCACAACACCTCCTTATGTAATGTTTATTTTCTTGTTTATTCAAAGGAACATACCAAAATGCACACATATTGCTAAAGGAACTCATGAGAAAAAATTACTCTGGCAAAGAAAAAATTCAACAGGAGTCACAAACAATAACATACAAGCTAAAGTCACCAACATAGCTGATGGGACCTTGGGCTAGCTGTCAGCAGGCAGACCTCAGGTCAGACTGTTCCTTCCAAATTTTATTCTATCAGCTTCCCCACATTGCTCTCTTTCTAGGGTGTATATGTTTCAGTTCAGTTAGTTGTTAAAGACTTAAAATATAGCCCCAAAGAGGTGAAGGAAGAGAGAGGGGGATTAGGCACTAAGGCCAGACATAAAAAATACTAGTGCACATTTTGTTGATGAAATATGTTTTCAGGGGCAATGAGGCAGGTTTCTTTTCTATAGGGTACCTCAGAGCTAATACAGCACTGGCCCAGGTCTGTTCCTTTTCTCTTCTGAGTTGAGTCCTCCACCGATCTGTTCATTAGAGAGCCAGACTGCTGCTTCGCTGAGCAAAGCAACCAGACGTTATCTGTTGGTAATCTGGCATTTCTATTGGGCTCAGTTCATTACTGCAACACACAGGGCTTCCTCATACCTGGGTCACATGTGAGTTTTGAATGTGCACCATAGAATAAATTCACCTCATGACTAGCCTTGAGATTGCACATTGATATTACCCACCTCAATCCCTTGGGTTTATAATTCATAACACAGATTTCTTTGGTCAACCCTAGAACTAGAGTCTGAACATTTGAGAGTGTAGGGATGAAATCTTCATCTTAATCACTTCATTTTTTTCCAGATAAGTCATATGTCTTTGATATATTATCTCAAGAAAGGTCATATGGTTCACATGTAGCCTACATGCCCAGCACAACTCAAATTGATATAGCAAGTGCGTTTTATCCAAAGGATACTTAAATGCTTAGGAATTGCTTAAACCCATCATCCATAAATGTTGAGGATATATGTATCACCTAACATCTACAGCATTGAATAACATCTTTCTCTTTAATGGCAATATAAGCAATATCTGAGATCTAGTTCTCTATCATGTAGCTTCCAGATTTAGATATAAGACCATAGTTTCAATAAATGTTTCTCTCTTTTCTCCCCTCTCCTTTTTTCTCTGTTTTACATAAGAATCATCTCAGAGTTTATCATGAGATATACACTCAGTTGCTGGCCTGTGTCTCTTTTCTCTGTGCAGCCATGAAGTTAGGATGGTTCCCACCCAAGTAAGAAATCAACTCCAGTCTCCAAAGGATTGGTCCACTCCACTCCTGAAAGTTGTCAGACATTCAGCAAATCTAATTCGATTTCAAAATCTGTAAAGAGACTCCAGCCGGTGTGTCCATGACTCATTTAGATTGGTTATACTGGGGCTGGAGAGATGGCACAGAGGTAAAGAGCACTGGTTGCTTTTCCAGAGGACCAGGGCTCAATTCCTAGCACCCTCATGGCAGCTCACAACCATTGCAACTGCAGTTCCAGGGCATCCACTGCCCTCTTCTGACCTCTTTAACCACACGTAGTATTTGCATATGTGTCAGCAAAAACACTTATACACATGAAAAGGATGGTTATATTTTCAGTAAGGGTAAAACTGAGGGAATGGAAGCCAAACCTTAAATACAGTAAGAGAATGTTCTTTCTGCTTCCTAAGTATGACAATTATGTTATTTCCATTATTAGTGATATTCTAGTAACAACCCATTATTAATTTGCATCACACCAAGCCTTCTTTTGATAACAACATCACTTGAAGAATTTGTCAAAATCCACTTAAGGAGGAGTCCCCTAGTAGATAAAGTGTCTGCTACAATGGACACATCTTACCCACAACAATTCAGTGAATTATACTTGAAAAATATCAACAACAAATGTATAATTGGCATTTGAAGTCCCATATGAAGACACATAAGGTTAGCATCCTCCCAGTGTCAGCTGTTTCAGGAAGGTTTGTGACTCTGTGTCTGGCCACGAAGGGCAGGGACACATAGTAGTGGTGGAGAAACCACCATCTAGGAATTATGAGACAGTTGTCATGGTTAGCTCCTCCTCCTCTCAAGGAGCTTGGCATAAGTGTCATTCCCACAGTGGCAACACATGCCAACATCACCAGTAAGCCAAATAAGTGGGAATAGTGTCGGTGACACGTAAAGGAAAGACACAGGGGTCTTCTTGGCTGGCATTATTGCCCAGGACAAGGGCACTGGCAAACTATGTCTTTAAAACATTGAAGGAACACGGCTTCCCAGGGCCAGGCTAATAAAGGGCACAGCTCCAAGCAGCCTCATTAACCACAGGCATTGGCAGTCTTTGGAGTGTGAAGTCAGGAGATGGCCACGGCTGGCTTCACCTCCTAAATCATCCCTCGTTACAGCTAGGAAGTCCACACTCTATTAAACTTTTTCCTAACATCCAGAGAACAAATCTGCCCACTGAGTTATGGGAGGAATATATTCCTGTTACTTTTCAGTGATTCTAAGTCATGATGCTCGTTTTGGCTTTGAATGTGTTTGTCATTTCTACTTTTGTGAATTGAAATTATAATTCACTCTCTTTTTTTTCTGTTACATATATACTTTTTATCTAGAATGTCAAAGTTGACAGCTAAAATATAATCTAAAATTTATCAAATCCTATGTAATCCATATTGTCAGCCTAAAGAAATAAATTAAATATACTCTCTCCAACTCATTTTTTATTACTATAGCATACATCCTCCAGGAGATAGGGAACATTTGTAAGTTCTGACTCTGGTAAATGTTTAGAGAGGAAAATGCTTAAATGCCATTCTCTGCCCAGAATGGCACATTTCAATAGCACCCATGAAGCCAGTCTTTCAGGCAGTGCCAGGGACTGGCAGCTCTCTCCCAGTGCCTTTTTGTCTGTGTTAAGAATATCAGGTTGCCTAAGAGAACACACACAATATTAATAACACTTGAGGTAGCCCTGCTTTCTAATTATCTATAAAACATTGGTGCCTCCTTTTGTCAGGCAACATACCTCTTAGAGCTATCAATAAGATAAAACATTCAGCATTTTTTAAATAAAAAGTGCTTCACTGAAATGCAAAAAAAAAAAAATATGTAAACTTTTGTCTTGCAGTGGGATGACGGAGCCACTGACTTCACTACTTTAGTTTTAAAATACACAAAGCCATGGACCAGCATCGTTGGAGGACTGCAGCTAGGCAAGGCATGACATAGACATCATCATCTGCCATGCACTTTTCCACACAGCTCCCATCTGATGCCAGAGCTACATAGGATTTGGAGAGTCAAGGAGTCAAGTCTGCTCCTCTCCTAAGGTGTCCATGACTGGTGAAGGGAGACAGACACAGAAGCAAGCACCCTCTGTGCAAAGCACCAAAGACAAAGCCAACCCCTCTGCTCAAGGAAAGGAAGAATCCTGAATAGGTTAGGACTTGAACAAGAGGATGTGGACTGAGAATGATGGCAAAAGGTGAGGGGGGGAGGGGATGTGCTAGAATCAGCTTCTGAAGTCCAGCAGGCTGCAGGGGTGAAGAGAGGAGAGGTTTGGAGCATCCCGCAAAGGATGTGACAGAAAGAATCAACACACTGTAGATCCCAGGCCATAAGGGGGATGTGAGTGTGTGTGTGTGTGTGTGTGTGTGTGTGTGTGTGTGTGTGTGTGTGTCAGGGGGAGGGGGCGGGATTCCCTCCCCATCATTTTAGAGTTTGGCTTTCACCTTTAACTCATAGGTAGTTTTTACAAAAAGTCCTGCTTTTAGGGATTGAGACTTTGTGAGATCTTGATCTAGGGAAAATATGAGTTTTAGTTTTGTTAGTTTTGTTTCATTTTCAAAGTGCTGAGGAGAATTTGATATGGTTTGATTTGTTCACAGGAGAGTCTCATTTCCACTGCCGGACAAAATATTCCTATGTGGCAAAGTGAACTAATCATGACATTAATTCTAGAAATCAAAAGCAAAGGCACAAACTAATGCATTTGTGTGAGTCAGTGTTGATTGGAGAAATTTCACGGGACATGTGAAGATCATCTGTCAAATAAAAATCAGTGATTATTTTCCGAGATTCTATTTCCTAAATACAGGTTATGGAAAAAACTTCTGCTATTGTAGTTTAAGAAAAAAAATCCATGAATCTTACTCCAGAAGCTTTATTTGTGTCTCCCGCATTAATTTTAGGCTCTTAACTTTGATTCTCCATAGAGCTGGACCTGGTATTCCCAGTAAACCTCTTGTCCAGCAGAGACCTTCCTGTCTGAGGGTATAATGTTAAGTCCTGTGAGTTCTGTGTGTGTGTGTGTGTGTGTGTGTGTGTGTGTGTGGTATGGGCTGGGGTTATGGCTGAACACCCTCTATTTTCCTGTTATTGATAAAGCTTTTGGAGTTGCTTGCCACTCTTACCCACAGAATGTCTTCAAGGAGAGTAGCTCCCTCAATAGTCTAGTCATCTGCAAGTCCTGGGGCTTCCCTCCCCCAGTTGTCCATGGGAACCTTCTGTGTGGCTGAATTAAAACACCATTTCTTCTTATTGTGCTGCTGCCTCTTAGGATTAACATTTTCACCCATCCTACAGGTTCCATTTTATGGTGTATATGCATTTTGTCTCGTTGTGCTTCAGCAGCATTGACTCCTAAGGTACATTTTAAACTATTTAAAAGATATATTTTATCATATGTATGTATATATTACATGTATCTGAGTAGTTACTGACAGAGGTCAGAAGCTGGAGTTACTGTAGGCAGAGTTTTTCTGTCCCAGTAGCTGTTTCCCAAATAACTAACACTGAGACTTAATATTACTTATATGCCCGACCAATAGCTCAGGCTTGTTACTACCTAACTCTTACATTTAAATTAGCCCATACTTCTTATCTATGCTTTATCATGTGGCTCATGACTTATTACCTCATGTTCTATACATCTTGCTTCCTCAGTGGCCTGCTGATGTCTCTTCTCACTCCGCACTTCTTCTTCCCATCATTCTTCTTGTTTGGTTGTCCTGTCTATAATTTCTGCCTGGTTACTGGCCAGTCAGTGTTTTATTAAGCCATTTCAAGTGACAAATCTTTACAGTGTAAAAGAGGATTATTCCACAGTGGTTACTAGCTCTTTTGAGCCAGCTAATATGAATGTGGAAACTGGACTCTGATCCTGAGACAGAGCAGTAAGTGCTGTTAACTGAGCCATCACTCCAGTCCTGACTCCGAAAATTTTATTGTCTCATTGAAGATCTCTCACACTTTGTGACACAAGGAACATTTTTCTAGCTACACCATAAAACCATTTCCCTCTGGGGTCTTCCTATTCTTTGATGCCTTGACGGGAACCAGGCTTGACCTTTTGTGGCTCCTGAGATAACTTCAAGCTTTTCTGTTCAGCATCCTGAGAAGTTGCCTTTCTAGTTCAATTGAAAAATCCCCTAAAAGCCCAACACTTAGAGCAAGAAAATTGCTACTTTAAACAATTGTGGTTTTTCCTAGGGAGATTCTGTAGTGATTTACTACTTGAATCATTTGCTTTAGAATTTCTATTTCATGATATACTCTCTCTTAGGCAAAGAAGTAGTTTGTCTGCTCTCTACTAAAATGGAAAACATAGATAGGAATAAACCTACCAGAGGAGAAAACAAGTGCAATCCTAACATACGTTACCATGACTTCACATCACCTTATACAATTAGTGCTTCCTTAAAGCATGCATATTGTCCTCCCACCCCTAATCCTTAATTGGAAGCAAAACCCCTCTGTATTCCTGAATCAAAAGCCACTCAGTTACACTGATAATCAGTTAGTTATTTCAGGAAAGCACATTCTATAAGCAGCATCTCTTGAGCAGACTGTTCATAAAGTAAATTACTCAACCTGATCACCAGAGTGTTGCCTGGAAGAAAACACTACCTCATAACGAGGGTCTTTTTTTCTTCATTTGCACATAACATTGGATGGTGAAATTAAGATTACACTTTCCTATGCAAGTTCAAGAAACAGGAAGAGGGAGAGGATGTAGTTTCTAAGTACAGCACAGGAAGTAAGGAATCCATCTGTTTTCAGAGTCATTTTCTTGATCTCTAGGCTTCCATCATCTATCACAACTCAGTCGATCTTGGAGCACCAGAGCTAAAAGAACAGAACGAGAATGCCACAAGTTCTCAGTAGCACAAGTTCTTTCCAGTGCCAAGTATTTTCCATGAAGAGCTCACTGGAGGAAAGCAAGGGTTAGATGCTCAGGTAGGTTTCATGGTCATGTTCTTCAGAGCCAATCAGTCTCCTTCAAACAGTGTGTATAGTAGACTGGGCTCTCACCTCTTCTGCATGCTTGCCATCGTGGAAAGTTTGTAGGTTGCCACATTGTGTTGTTTTGTTGTTCTACTGGCAGTGTGAACTCTCCCCTTCCCCATTAGGATGGACTTCAGGTGTTGGAGGCAGAGATGAATTCAACTAGAAGACAGCTACAGAATCGGGAAGTCACAAATAGCCAAGGGTACCTCCCTTCTTTTCCTCAATTATTTGTGATATTTATGGATCTTCTTATGATATCTTAGAAACATCTTCTATGAACTGTAGGTTGAGGAAAACCACCGACATGCCAGAACACAGTGTCCCCTTTGAAAAAGAGTATGAGATATGGCAAAAGAATGACCAGTTGATTTACAAGACATCTTCCTTACGTGGACAAACACTTTCCATAATGGGAGTTTGAGGAAATAGATATTTGTCTTAAAACATTGCTTTATGATCCAATGAGAGGGGCGAATACAAATTCACAGTAGACAATAGGGTGTTAAAAGTCAGCTATGACCAGATTCTCACTTCAGTATTCTGCAGAGAATTAAACATTGGATCTTGTTGGTGAATTCCAATCTGACCTTTGACCCCAATCTCATCTGCAGTTTCTAGGCCTCTGGTTGAAAATTACTCTCCAGTGAGTTCTCCAGCTCCTTCTGGTCATAAACTTCTAATATCCTTGAAATCAACAATGTCTGGTGAAAGTTCCCCTGACAGCTTTATCAGCAGTTTCGCTCAGTCATTAAGATGCCATATTGAGAAATTAAATTCCTTTTCTGGTTCAGAATTACTCTTCTTCAAAGACTCAATAACTCTCTCTCTCTCTCTCTCTCTCTCTCTCTCTCTCTCTCTCTCTCTCTCTCTCTC